>NW_024070187.1:112203186-112206114 GCF_014754425.2 Oryx dammah | reverse complement strand
GGCGCCCCTGGGCTAGGGGCTCGGGCGGTGGGGCCGGGGCCCTTCGGGGCGCGCGGGGATCCCCGGAGCGCCATGGTCGCCGAGGGGCGGCGGCGGGGCCGGCGGCGGGGCGGCGCGGGCGAGAGAGACCGCGGCCGGGAGAGCGGAGGGCGCTGGGGAGTGCGAGCGAGAGCGCAGAGAAAGGAGCCGGCGAGGGGAGGGCGCCGGCGGGAGGAGGGGACTCGGCGCTCCGCCGCCGCCGCCGCGCAGCCGAGGGCGCACCGCCACCTGCCGGCCAGCCCGGCGCCCGCCCGGGCGAGCGCCAGACGCTCAGCAACCGCGGCGGCGGAGGTCCTGGGGCGCGCCCCCACCCTCCAGGGCCGCAGGCCACAGACCTCTGTCCTCAAGCCTTGCTCTTTTCCTCCTCCTCCCCGCCTCCTGCCCTCCGCCCTTCCTCTGGCCCTTTCTTCCTGTATTTACTGAGCACCTACCCTGGAAGAGCCAAGTGCCAGGCACTGGGGATAACAGCGTGAACACAGCAGCTGAGTGGTCTGTCACCCCCAAGAGGACGCGATCACGGACGAAATCGCCCCAGGGAGACAAGATGAAGCCAGATCATAAGTAGAAAGGTGGTCTCTTACAGGGGCCTCTGAAGGAGCAGCAGTGGGCGAAACCGAACCCAGCACCTTGAGGATGAGGAGACTTTTAGAAGTTGGGGTGGGCCGGGGGAGGGGGGATACTTCGAAAACCCTAAGGCAGCTTCCAGACGACCTATTCCTGCAGCCATGCCTGTGGCTTAGGTTTCAGGACTTGCAGACAGTGACTTTATGTCCCAACCCCGGGGGCCACCAAGGGGGCAGCCCTGAATGTAAGCACAGACACCTGGGCGAGAAGAGGGTGCGGGCAAGGTCCCATTCCAAGCCTGGCAGGCCACCGAGCAGAGTGGGCAGAGAGGCTCAGAGCATGGAAGCCCCCACCCAAGGTCACGAACCTGCTTCAGACAGAATTCAATGTAAGAGTCGGCTTTGCATCCTCTGCCAGGCCAGGGTCCACCCTGCCCCCATCCCTCTCCGCAGTGGGCCCTCCCATTAGAAATCCTCAGGCTTAGTGTCCTCATCACACTCTCCTCCCAGATGGGTCTCTGCTTCAGAAACAGAAAGAGAGAACGCTCACAGAGAGCCTAACAGGGCAGAGCAGCAAAGCCTCGAACATTCGGGAAAGATAGAGGGGCTTCCTGCTGGCCCCCAAAGAGCTCAACCACCCAGTACCCTCTCTTCTGTGGGCTCACCCAGGTTCAACCAGAATTCATGCCCAATAAGGGACTGGGCTTGCCCTGTGCGCAGCGCTGGGGTCGGGGGCAGGGGGCTGGCTAGATATCTACACCGCCATCTCCTATCTTGAAGTGTGCCCTAGCCCCTCCACAGTGTAAATTCCCAATCTGTCAGAGTCTGAATCTCCAGCTCAGGCCCAGGGTCAGGGGAGGAGGGGGAGCCAACAGCTGGAGGAACATCTGTCCAACACAGGGACAGAGAAGAACAGAACGGGGTCAGTGCGGGCTGAAGGGAGGGGGGCGAGGTGCAGGAGTGCATGTGAGCTCAGGTGCCAAGTCGTGTCCGACTCTTTGCGACTCCGTGGACTGTAGCCCACCGGGCTCCTCTGTCCATGGGGAATCTCCAAGCAAGAATGCTGGAATGGGTTGCCATGCCCTCCTCCAGGGGATCTTCCTGACCCAGGGATATATGTCTCCTGCATTGGCAAGCACTAGCACCCCCTGGGAAGCCCTGATTCATCCCTTATCTGAATCCAAAGCTCAGAGACGTTGCTTCCCCCAGATTTCTCAGCTTACAAGCATTTCTGGGCTTGGGGACCCAGTGATGAGAGAGGAAGACAAGGCCCCTGTTCTGGAGAGAAATGTCTGTCCGTGCAGGCAGGTAGATCTGGGAGAAAACCGAGACAGTGCTACATGCCCAGGAGAGCTAAGGCAGGTGTGGGGTGGTGATGAGGGGGCGCTGAGGGCCAGGTGACTTTGAGCAGAGAGGGAGAGGAGCTGAGTGGGCCTGGCAAGAAGAGCCGTCCCAGCACGGGGGAGCCCGCGAGCTCCAGCACAGCCCAGGGCAGCTGTGCGGTCAGAGGGGAGACGCCAGACTTGATCTGTGTTCACAAAGCACAGCAAAGACTCTGGAGGGCTTCAAGCAAGGGGAGCAAGGCCAGCAGCGTTCTTATAGCATCGTTCTGGCTGGGAGGAGGACAGGTGCGAGGAGGCCTTAGGACGTGACTGTCTGGGACCTAAGAGAGGCCGGGGCGGCTGGGCATGGGTGACGGGCAGAGACAGGGGAGGAGGAGCAGAGGGGAGCCAGCCTCTGGGTGCCTCCCCCCCATGTTGACCTTCCTTAGTGACCCACGTCAGGGACTCGGGGACATGGCTGCAAGAGAAAGACACAGGCAAGTGTAGAAAGCAAAGGAGAGTTTCAAGCAGGCTTCCTGTCTGACACCCCCAGTGCAGAGGGATCTTGGGAGGCCACAGAGGCCATGTCTACAGTGCCCATCAAGGTGGCTGACGGCTGGAGCGTGAATGCTGACGGAGGCGTCGCAAAGCCGGGCAACGTGTGGACACTGGGGTTCAGCACCTGGCATTGGGTGCGTGAAATAAATATCAAACCCTCCCCAGGCTTGTGATGCCTCGTTCTTCACAGCAGCAAGAGCCTAAGACTGGGAAACCCGCCCCAGCCACCCTCCCTCTTCGCCTCCATGAAGGGCACTGGACTCCGGACCGGATCAGGCCTGCTCCTGTTCCTGGGGTAATTCACAGTCTGATGGGGGAGGCTCACAGTCTGGTGGGGGAGGCAAACAGTCTGACGGAGGAGATGCACAGTCTGATGGAGGAGATGTACAGCCTGATGGGGGAGGCTCACAGTCTGATAGTGGGGTTCACAGTCTGATGGGGGAGGC
>NW_024070187.1:112197544-112203176 GCF_014754425.2 Oryx dammah | reverse complement strand
CTGATGGTGGGGTTCACAGTCTGGTGGTGGGGTTCACAGTCTGGTGGGGGAGGCACACAGCTGAACAGGGAGCGACATCAAGGAAGCAGGTGCCCCCAGGGAGGTGTCTGGGAGCCTAAAGGAAGGGGCACTGCCTTCTGAGGTTCAGGGGGAAGTTGCTCAGAGGGGTGTCCTTCAACTCATCCTCCCAGTAATAGTAACAGCAGTAATACGTGGTCAGTGCCCCTTGTGGGGCACCTCCTCTGGGCCGGGCACTGTTTGGATGGAGGCGTTCACTGAACCTCTGGTGTCCATATGGGGGCAGTCCTGTTCTCCCCAATTTAAAGGTGAGGATGGTCACAGCATGCAGGGGCAGTAATTTTTTTTCATTTATTTTTTAATTGAAGAATAATTGCTTTACAGAATTTTGTTGATTTCTGTCAAACCTCAACATGAACTGATCTGGTTGCGCCATCTGTCACCCCACTGACCGCCAGGGTGGATTCGGCTGATCCGGCTGGCCAGGCGCTGTCCCTTTCCTCCCTCACGGCTCCCTGTGCGGTTGAAGAGGAC
Source organism: Oryx dammah (assembly GCF_014754425.2). NCBI lineage: Eukaryota > Metazoa > Chordata > Mammalia > Artiodactyla > Bovidae > Oryx > Oryx dammah. The sequence goes on along the minus strand of NW_024070187.1, from coordinate 112,202,624 downwards.
GCCCACCCCCGGTGGAGGAGGACCAGTCTTCCATCAAGTGTATACGAGTACCTGCCTTCCCCTGCTAGAACCTCCGAACAAACTCAAGGGGGCCATGATTTACCTGAAGGGTTCCAAGGCCCACGTCCTCATGCACCAACTGGGCGTCCTGAGTAAGGCCCAGCTTCACCTGTTTCAGAAGCTTGCCTCACCTGTAAAACGGGACCAGTGCAGCCCCGACTCGGGGATGCTGTGTGTGTCATCTCTGGACCAGAGGCATCAGCATTAATGGCAACTGGTTAGAAATGCTGGTTTCTGGGCCCACCCCACACCTTGCATGCTTAGTCGTGTCCGATTCTGCAACCCCATGGAGAGTACCTCACCAGGCTTTGTCTCTCCAACTTTTAATCAGACCACTTGCTCATTAAACATCTCAAGATTTTTTTAATTATCAAAGGTCTCTTTGATCATATTTTTAAATTATATTTCAATTTAATTTAGTGACAACATTTTATCTTTATAATCATGGTAAAGCTCAACAGATACGGCTCCCCTAGCCTGCCCATCTCAGAGACGGTCAAGAAATCATGAAAGAACCTCACCAGAGACACTGGGGGGCCCAGTAGGAGGGAGGCTGAGCATCTGGACAGGCTGGTGGGCGGCTGGGTTCCACAGAGGGGAGCCCCAGCCACTCCCTCAGCCACCCCACTCAGCCCCCAGGGACCCTGAGATGTTCTGTACCTGCTCCGGGGCAGGGAGGCAGCCGTGACTTGCAGACAACTCTCCTAATGACTGTCAGTGAACAACAGGGTTAGAGGGGACAGCTTTGAGGGGAAGATCAGCGCTCCAACCTCATTACCAGGTTGTCAAGGGAAACGGAGGTGGCAGTGGGGTCGGCCGGTCAGGAAGAAGTCTGATCCCAAGACAGAAGGGAAGCTTGTCCAGACGGAGAAGGAAGATGAGGCCCCACGGCCAGACTGATGGAGGGGAAACAGAGGAAGCGGTGGTGGTCCCTTGGGTGCGTGGTAAGGGGGCGGCCGTGGCAGTGGTGGCTGCTTCCTGCTGGAAGCAGGGGTTTCCATCCTGGAGCATCAACGCTGTGGGCCCCCAAACCCCTGATGCATGAGAGACCAGCCAGGCAGGAGGCCCAACCGGACAGGGCGCAGATGAGCACCAGCCAGTTCCGGCCATCAGGGCTCGCTCTTTAATCACAGACGCTGCACAGCAGGTGCTGCAGACAGCTCACTTCATTTCTCTCCTGCTCATCAAATGTTTGCTGAGCACCTACTGTGTGCCTGGCTTGAGTCCAGGCCCCCAGGAGAGAACAGGGAAGGGGTCAGACCAAATCATCAGAGGCCAAAACAGGAAGTGGTGGAGAGACAGGGAGGCCTGGTCCCGGCAGAGGGAGCAGCGTGGGGCAGGAGCTGGAGGAAAACCGTGCAGGGGCCTCAGAGGAAGAGCTTCAGGGGGCTGCGTGCAGGGCGGGGCCGAGCGGAGAGAGAAGGCCCTGGGCCCTGGAACATCCATCATGGTTTCCGGGGGGCCAGGCGTGACCAGAGCCAGCGTGCGGCCGCAGGAAGGTCAGCACCAGCGATGGCAACAGGCAGGTCAATGACGCTGGGGCAGAGACAGGGAAACGCTCTCCCAGCGCGGCCCCGCCAGCTCTGCCCCAAGCGCTTTCCAGGGTTGCCCTGCCCTCCACCACCCTACCCCTGGGGCTGGGGGTGCACCACCACCATCTCCTCTTCACAGCGGAAGAAGCTACAGCACAGCACAACAAGGCGGGGGGCTTGCCCAGGTCTCCACCAGCAGCATGGGGTTGGCCGTGAACTCGGGCTTCCCCACGTGCTGATGAGCTCGGGGGTCGGGGGATGGGCCTGGGGGTGAGGGGATCCCTCCAGGCCAGGCTCCTCTGCCTTAGCTTTCACCTCTGTCTTCCCCCAAAGCCGGTGGGGCCGGGATCAGCTCCACTGACACCTGGTGAGACCAAGGCTTCCAGCGTGGACAGTGGTCAATCCACCCCATGCAGCAGGGAAATGCAGCTGTGGGGTCTGAGCAGGGGGCCGCCCCTGAGCCCTGTCGTTCCCATCTCTCCATGTCACACAGAGCCATGGGGGGCAGAGATCAGCGCTGGCCTGTTCAGGCAGGGTGCTGTCTCAGACACCCCTCCCCTACCGGGTGGAGGTGTGACTTGGGAGGGAGCCCCTCTCTCCTCCCAGGTGGAGATGTGACTCGGGAGGGAACCCTCGGGGCCTTGGACCACCGCAATACCAAGTCATCTTCTGTGGGTACCAGGGGAGGCCTGGGAACGTAGCCCCCATGGGCCCAGGAACGTGGGGTCCCTCACCTGGGGCCAGAGCCCAGTTTGGTCCCTCTGGCAGGCAGGGCGGTGGGTGGAAGGATGGACTCAGGAGTGACAGACCTTCAACCAAACAGAAACCGTCCTTGGGGCAAATGGCCGAGGCCAGAGTCCTGGCACAGGCCCAGGCCACGGTAGGAGCCCAACAAACTGTGAAGGAGGAGACCAAAGCAGGGCAGAGGGCAAAGAGGGAGACACAGCCAGCCTCAGGGGGCCCCTTCCTCCTCAGCCTCACCTGCGGCAGAAGGCAAGTTCCCCCTACACACCCCCACCTCCACCACACACCAGGGTTCATTGGAATTGCAAGAGGGGGCAAAGCATGCCAGCTGCCTGCCATGGGCCAGTGTTTTGGTACACAGTTATTCTGATCTTAGAAGCAGAGAAGCCCAGAGAAGCTAAGTAAGCTGTCTTGGATCACACAGCTGGAGAGGGGCAGCCTGGACAAGGGTGCTCACAGTCCTGGTTTGGACATGGCTATGAACACACTGCAATGTCTGCCTGCCACATGGTGCCCTGTGTCTGAAAGTGCCCCCCTCGTGGCGTAATTGGCATTTGTTGGGGGAAACGAGCTCAGAGTCAGGGTGAGGAGCGAGCCTGGAGCTGAGTGTGGTCTGGGCCCTGCAGGTGAGTGTCTCTGGACCTCCATCTCCTCGTGCGTTCGATGAGAATGGTCATCGGTCGTGTGGGGATAGATGAGTGTCTGTGAGATGCTCAGAGGGTATTTCTGTGAGGTGCGTGGCTTAGGAAACACCCCAACTCAATGTTGTGACATGTGCAGATTAAGGACAGAAAAGCCCTGCAGTTTAACAATCTGCTTGACTTTGATTAATTCAGTTTTTTCCCCCGACTTTCTGACCCTGTAGTTCTTTACTTCCACTTAACAGCATGAACACCCCAGAGAACATGGGCTATTACAGAAATATGTGCTGAGCACAAGGAAGACACAGGGAGGGAAGAATTTATTCCGCCTGAGGGGCTGTGTCAGAAAGAAATACATTTGAGCAGGTCTTGAGTGATGAGCTGGGACCCAGCTGGACTAAAACAGAGGGTGCGGCACAGACAAGGGTCAAAGGAATGAAGGTGCCTGGTCCGCGTGGGGTGGGCACGCTAGGCTGACTGTGTAGGATGGAGCCATGCCCTTTAGACTGGAGAAGAGAATGGGGTTCTCCTGAGATCAAAGAGACCCTTCTAAGGTTTTCAGAAAAGGAACAGCATGATCAGATTTGTGTTTTGGAAAGCTGCTTCTGGCAGATTCTGAAAGCTGGAGCTTGGAAAGGAGACAGGAGACCAGCCAGGGGCCGTGGCAATGGTCCAGGAGAGTGGCGATGAGACCTGAGCAGAGTCATGGGTAGCGGTGGAGAGGAGGATGTCCCCAGAACCTGGGATTGTGCAAGATGAACAGGAGGGGGGCGTCAAAGAGGCTCTGAGGTACTTGGGAGAACGAGGATGCCATGTTCCTCCTCAGGGAACAAATTTGAAGGAGAAGGTGTCTGTGGAGCATCCTGGAGGTATTAGGTGAGGCCAGGCTGGGCTGCAGTAGCAAAGTTTAACCCCGATTTCAGAGGGGTAACCCAGAAAAGGTGCGGCACGTTCACTCACAAAGTCTGAGGCCGATCAACGGGCCCTCCTCCATCCTGTGGTCCTCCGGTCACAACAGGTGACCCTGGAGGCAGAGGAGAGAGGACTGCATGGACGCTTTGTGGGGTCTGGACCTGGCAGGCACTCCAGCAGGCACGCCGCACTGGCCAGAACCTGGACTCATGGCCTCCTCCTCCCCACAGCACGTGGACGTTTGGCGAGCCCTACTTCTCACTGTCATGCTGGCAGGGAGGCTCCAGAGATCCTTGGAAATGGTGATCAGCAAAGTCTCAGGGCTTGAAGTGCAGATTTGGGCATGACTGTTGAATGAGATCACCCAGGGGAAAAAAGGAAAAGAGAACCCTAGGGTAAAACAAGCAACACCTCTGAGGTTGTGTTGATATTTAGGAATTCGAAGAGGATGATAAGATTTAGTCCAAAATCTCTTGTTTCCAAATATCTGATTGTTTGTTGTCATGTAGATAAGGCATCCAGCTTTTTCCTGAATTTTTCAGTTTCCATATGGTTTCTTGGCGTCACACAGGCAGCCAAAAGCACTTGGCAAGTGTTTGAGTGCCGTGGTGCTCTGTAACACTCTCTGTGTAAGGCCAAGACCCCATGATGATAGATTGGTCTGAAGCAGAGGTTTTCAAAGCCTTCAATTCCAATAAACACTTTAAAAGAGAACTCACTGTATTCCTGCCTTTAAGTGTCACTTTAGAAATCAAAATGTTTGCTTTAAAATTATTGTATATGAAACTGATTTTTTTTAATGTAAATGCTTTCTACACTTAGCATTTTTTCAAAAATAAAATTTTCCACAAATAAAATTTTGGTTGAAAATCATGGTTTGAGGGAAAACTCGCTGTTTTCCTTGGAAAGTGTTCCTGCCTCAACCAAGACTAGCAGAGGAAAATGGGATGCTTCTTTCAAATGGCTCTTGCAAAAGCCTTTCCCTGAGGCTGGGGTCCCCACTCGGAGATCATCGGCTTCCTGAGCCCTGGGATTGTGCCAGTTTTTGTTCTTCACTTGGCCTCACTTTCGAGCACCATCATGGGCATACAGTAGGCTCTCAATCCATATTGGATGGATGGATGGGTGTGTGGATGGATGGGCAGATGGGTGGGTAGGTGGGTGGATGGATGGATAGATGGATAGATGGAT
>NW_024070187.1:112093130-112197534 GCF_014754425.2 Oryx dammah | reverse complement strand
GGGTAGATGGATAGTGGATGGGTGGGTAGGTGGGTGGATGGATGGATGGATGGATAGATGGATGGTGTGTGGATGGATGCGTGGATGGATAGATGGGTGAGTGGTTGGGTAGGTGGATAGGTAGATGGGTGGATGGATGGATGGATGGGTGGATGTGTGAATGGATGGGTAGATGGGTGGATGGGTGGAGAGATGGTGGGTGGGTGGATGGATAGATGGGTGAGTGGTTGGGTAGGTGGATAGGAAGATGGATGGTGGATGGGTGGATGGATGGGGGGATCATTTACACTGATACCTTGGAAACCCCTAGACATTCAGACTTCTAAACTACAACTGCTAAAATGACCAGCAATTCGTGGGCAGGAAAAGCCCTGGACTAGGAGTCAGGAGACCCACGTCCCATGCCACCACTCCATGGACTGAGCTTTGAGAACTTGGGAAGATCCCTTTCATTGTGAATGTGACTATTTTCCTCCTCTGCTAAATGAGGTCTTATCCACTTGAGCCAACTTTTATAGCTTCATATCCAGCCACTTCTCCCCTACCCCTATCCTTCCAAGGACCCTGAATTGTGCCCACAACATTCACAATCGAAAATGCACTTCAGGGAGGCAGAACTTCCACTTAACGGCCAAATGAAGAGGCTGGCAAATCCTCTCTTCAAAAATCAATTATGAAACTGCACAAATTGACAAAAAAAAAAAAACCAAAAAACACATTTCCATGCCCTGGAAGTCATCCAAAAGCATGCAACCATCAGAGAAGCGTTTATGCCTGAAAACTGCTGAACTTCAGGTACAAACAGTGGGAGTCTACAGCATTCTGGCCCAGAGCTGCTTCCACACCACTGTCCCAGCTGGAGTGACTCAGAGATTCTGCAAGACAGGGCAGGTCATGAGAACCAGCAGCTGCAATGCCACAGGTGAAGAGATATCACACAGCTTGGAACAGTGGATGATGGCCATGCCCAGTAACTCTGTTCATGGAAATTAGTGTCTTGGAGATTGTGTAGAATGACCAAAGCTGTGTGCCTCTAAAAAGGACCCAAGGCAACCCCAGACTCCTAGCTGACCCTATGACCATGGGCATACGTAGGAAACATCCAAGGCCTGGTGAAAAGCAAAAGCCAGGCAGGCTATAAATGCCTAAATTTTGAGAGTGCTCCTTTATCCATACACAGGTCTTTGACAGAGCTTAGAAGGCTTCCTAGCTCAAGGTGTTTCAGAATGACCTCTGATCAAATACTGGCTGACCTCAAAGCTATGCAGAGACAGAGGCTCAAAAGCTAGACTTAGAAATTAAAAACAAAGGACCAGCATCAGAAACAGATTTCACAGATTTAACCCAGGCATGTTTAAACAAATAAACAAAAAATAGCAACAACCATCTGGAGGAAATAAAAATCCAGGGTTGACACAATACACAACCCAAAATGTCCAGTTTTCAACAACAAAATTTTTAAGAAATGCAAAGAAACAGGAAAATATGACCAATATCGGAGTAGGTAGTCTTTAGAGGTCTCTAGAAATTGGTGGTAGTGAAAGATTTCAAAGTAGCTAATCAGAAGTATTAAAAGAAAGTATAACAATAATAAATCAACAAGTAAAGAGTCTCAATAAAGAGGAGGAATAATGTAAAAGAATGGCAGATTTGAGATAGCAAATCAGTGAACTTGAAGACAGAGTAATGAAAACTATCAATAAGAAGAACAGAAAAAAATAAAATATTGATGCACTATGAACAGAGCCTCAGAGACCCCCAGAACAACATCAAGCACACAAACCTATGTATTATGTAAGTCTCAGTGTGGTGGAGAGAGAACAGGACTGAAAAAATACTTGAGAAATAATGGGCAAAATTTTCAAAATTGATGAAAAAATTTTAAACATCCAAAAAAACTCAAGAAACCCCAAGTAGGTTAAATACAGAAATGTGCACCTAGGCAGATCATAATCAACTTATTGAAAGACAAGGAGAAAAACGTGAAAGGAGAAAGAGAAAGCCAACTCGTTAGGTATTTGGGGAACAATATGATTCACAGGGGAAAAAAACCGAGGGCAGATGCTGTGGAATGACATATTCAAAACGCTAAATGAAAAAAAAAGAAACCCTGCCACTAGGAATTCTATATCCAGCAAAACTATCCTCCAAAAAATGTAGATGAAATCAAGATAGAGTGAGAATTCATGGCTAACAGACTTGTCTTACAAAAAATACTGAATGAAGTCCCTCAGGGTGAAAAGAAATGACACCCGATGGTAAAAGAAATCAATAAAAATCACCAGAAATGGTAAACATGAAGGTTAATGTAAAATACCATACAAGTATTCCATTGAATTCTTTAGAAGACATTCATAATAATCACGTCTTCTTATTGCTGGGTTTATAATACTAAAAATGTAATATATATGTGATACTCATAGCACAAAGATGGGGAAATTGAAACTATATTAAAGTTTCCACATTTATTGAAAATAAGTTAGTATTAATCTGAAGTAGATTGTGACAAATTAAAATATATTTTGCAGTCCCTAGAACAACCACAAAGAAAATAATTTAAAATATGTTTAAAGAAGTGAAAATAGGACATTAAAAATATTTAACACAAAAGAGAACAACAGTAAAGGAAGAAGAGAAGAACGAGACAACAACGATGACAAAAGCCCACAGGAAAGAGAGAAAACAGCTAAATGACCAGCATGATGACATACATGTAAATTACACTAAATGTGGATAGGCTAAACATCCCAATCAAAAGGCAAGGATTGTCAGGCAAGGTAGATAAGCAAGATACAACTATGCACTACCTACAAGACACAATATATTAGATTCAAAGACACAAATCAGTTGAAAATAAAAGGATAGAACAAAGAAATACCATTAAAACAATACCATACCTGTCAGAATGGTCATCAAAAAGTCCACAGATAACAAATACTGGAGAAGATGTGGAGAAACGGGAACCCTGTGCACTGTTGGTGGGAACACAAGTTAGTGACGCCACTATGGAAACCAGTATGGAGTTTCTTCATAAAACTAAAACTAGAACTATCATGTGACTCAGCAATTCCATTCCTGAGTATACATCCAGAAAAAAACGCAGGCATTCAAACTAGATATCATCACAGAGAGAAAAGCCGGGGAAATCCCAAATATTTCAATACTGAACAACATATTTCTAATTAACTCAAGGGTCAAAGAGACAATCACAAGAGAATTAGAAACTATTTTTAAATGGTTGAAAACCCCAACAATATATGAACATTCACAGCATGCAGGTAAAGAAGTATGTAAAAGGGAATGCCTATGTCCGAAAAGAGAATAAAATGTCTTAAGTAACTTAAAGACGAGAAAAAGATTAAGCAGAAGAAAGGAAAACAGGAAAGATTAGAACAGAAGTCAGTGAAATAAAAAACAGAAAAGCAATGGTGAAAATCGGTGAAACTAAAAGCTGGTTCTTTAAAAAGACAACAAAAATTGGCAGTCTTTTAGCTAGATGGATGAAGAAAAACAAAAGAGAAAAGATACACAAATTATCAAAATCAAGCATAAAAAGAGGGTATCATGACCAATAACACAGAAAATAATTTCTAGAAATATACAAATCACCAACACTGGTTCAAGATGAAATATAAAATCTGGGACTTCCCTGGTGGTACAGTGGTTCAAAACCTGCCTTCCAATGCTTGGGACATGGGTTTGACCTCGAGTCAGGGAACCAAGGTCCCACATACCACAGGGCAACTAAGCCTGCTCATCGCAACTAGACAGATGAACTGACATAGCCAAATAAAAACTAAATTTTTTTTTAAAAGATGAAATATAAAATCTGAATAGATCTGCAACAAAGAAACTGAGTTAATAATCTTAAATCTGCCCACAAGAAAAGCCCAGACCACACAGCTTCACTGGCGAAGTCTGCCAAATATTGCCATTTAAAGAAGAAATATTATCAATCCTTCACAAGCTCTTCAGAAAATAGAGGAGGGGGGAAGATTTTTTAATTTATCTATTCCTTGTTAAATTGATATCAAAGCCCTAAATAAAATATCAGTTCCGTTCAGTTCAGTCACTCAGTCGTGTCCAATTCTTTGCAACCCCGTGGACTGCAGCATGCCAGGCTTCCCAGTCTATCACCAACTCCCAGAGCTTGCTCAAACTCATGTCCATCGAGTTGGTGATACCAGCATCCAACCATCTCATCCTCTGTCTCCCCCTCTTCTCCTGCTTTAAATCTTTCCTGGCTTCAGGGTCTTTTCAAATGAATCAATTCTTCCCATCACGTGGCCAAAGTATTGGAGTTTCAGCCTCAGCATCAGTCCTTCTAATGAATATTGAGGACTGGTTTCCTTTAAGATTGACTGGTTGTATCTCCTTGCTGTCAAAGGGACTCTCAAGAGTCTTCTCCAGCACCACAGTTCAAAAGTATCAATTCTTCAGCACTCAGCTTTCTTTATGGTCCAGCTCTCACATCCATACATGACTACTGGAAAAGCCATAGCTTTGACTAGATAGATCTTTGTAGGCAAAGGAATGTCTCTTCTTTTTGATATGCTATCTAGGTTGGTCATAGCTTTTCTTCCAAGGAGCAAGCATCTTTTAATTTCAAAATATTAACAAACTGAATTCAGCAACATGTAAAAAGGATTCTACAACATGACCCAGTGGAATTTATCCTAGGAATTCAAGGTTTGTTTACATCCACATATCAACTAATGTAATACACTATATCATGAGAACAAGGGAAAAATCACATGATTATCTCACAGAAAAAGTGTTGTAAAAACACAGTACCCACTGATGATAAAAAAAAGAAAAAGCTCAAGAAAGTAGAAATAAAGGTGAACTTCCTCAGCCTGAAAAAGGACATCTACAAAAGTCCATGGGTAATATCATATTTAATGATGAAAACAAACATTCAAAAACTGAATGCTTTCCCCTCAAAGCTCAGGAATAAGGCAAGGACATCTGTTTGTACCACTTTTATTCAATATTTGACCAGAGGTTATAACCAGAGCAAGAACACACAATCAAAAGTATCCAGATTCAAAATGAAAACTTTAAACTATGTTTATTCGCAGATGATGCGATCCCTTATGAAGAAAATCCCCAGAGACCCATAAAAACACCAGTAGAACTAATAAACAAGATTAGCAAGACTGCACAATACAAGATCAACATACAAAACTCAACTGCATTTCTACGTACTAGGAACAAGCAATCCAAAAATGACATGAAGGAAACAATTCCGTTTATAATTGCTTCAAAAAGAATAAAGTGCTTGGGAATAAGTTTAACAAAAGAGCTGCAAGACCTAAAACACTGTAATCCAGCACCGAGAGGGAGAGGTTAAAGACACTCTAGATAACTGGAGAAATATTCTACGTTCATGGATTGGAAGACCCAATACTGCCAAGATGGCAATTCTTTACAAATTGATCAATAAATCCTATAAAATCTCATTAGGCTTTTTTTTATGGAAATCTATACACTGATCCTAAATTTTATATAGAAATGTAAAAGACCTAGAATTGCCAAAATAATTTTTAAAAACAGAAAAGCTGGAAGACTTATTCTCCCTGATTTCTAACTTCCTGTTAAGCCTCAGTAATTAAGACACTGGGGCACTCACGGAAGGAAAAATGTATAGATCAATGGAACAGAATTCAGAGTCCAGAAATAAATCCAGCTAGGTAATAGATTTTTGGCAAAAGTGCGGAGAGAACTCAGTAGGGTATAAAATAACCTTGTATCCAGAATATATGAATTCTTAAACCTTGAGAAGACCCCACCAAAAATAGAAAGCGATTCAAACATGGACAAAAGAACTGAATAGACATTTCACCAGAGGAGATATGTGAATGGATAATAAGCATATGAGAAGGCATTCAACATCATTAGTCATTAGAGAAATACAAATTAAAACTGCAGTGATCTGCTTCTACGCACCCACAAAAGTAACCATAATAAAGAAGACAGGCGTGAATAAGACACACAGACGTGAGCCCTGCAGACATTGCTACGGTGGAAATGTACACCAGGGTGGAAATGGCACAACCACTTTGGGAAAAAGAAGCTGACAAGTTTCTTAAAAAGTGATCATGGACTTTGCACAACACATTCAATACCTCTGAGCCTTACTCCCCTCATCTGTAAAATGGGGGTGACTATAAGGGTACCCACCTCTCAGGGGCGTGAGAGCAAGTTCACTCAAGAATCTACTTGAGAGAGGGATTTCCCTGGTGATCCAGTGGCTAGGATTCAGTGAGATCTATCTATCTATCTCAATGCGATCCCTGGTCAGGGAACTAGATCCCACATGATGCAACTAAGAACTGAAAGCCACAGCCAAAGATTGTGCACGCCACAACGAAAATCTAAGGCTTCAACGCTGAGATTCCCAGGCAGGTTGATAAGAAGTCCGCGGGTCCTCCAGGAGAGAGGGGTCTGGGGTTCTCAAGGAGGAGGAAAGGACAACCTTTTTTTTTCCTCTACTTTCCTTAGTCTTAGCCACGTGACTAAGCCCGGAACTGATGATTCTTTCTTTCTGGGCTTTTTTCTTTAAGCCCAGCACTGATGATTGATTACACAGCAAACAACTCAGTTTAAACTCTGTACTAGAGATTCCATAACAACAGTGTATCCTGCTTGAGGACAGTTTCTCTTTCCTGAAAACCTTCTGACTAATCCTATTATCTCTTCTTGCTATTCTCTGGAACTGTTAATTCAGATGCTTATATCTTTCCTTTTCTCCTTTGCTTTTCGCCTCTCTTCTTTTCACAGCTATTTGTAAGGCCTCCCCAGACAGCCATCTTGCTTTTTTGCATTTCTTTTCCATGGGGATGGTCTTGATCCCTGTCTCCTGTACAATGTCACAAACCTCATTCCATAGTTCATCAGGCACTCTATCTATCAGATCTAGACCCTTAAATCTATTTCTCACTTCCACTGTATAGTCATAAGGGATTTGATTTAGGTCATACCTGAATGGTCTAGCGGTTTTCCCCACTTTCTTCAATTTAAGTCTGAATTTGGCAATAAGGAGTTCATGATCTGAGCCACAGTCAGCTCCCGGTCTTGTTTTTGTTGACTATATAGAGCTTCTCTATCTTTGGCTGCAAAGAATATAATCAATCTGATTTCAGTGTTGACCATCTGGTGATGTCCATGTGTAGAGTCTTCTCTTGTCTTGTTGGAAGAGGGTGTTTGCTATGACCAGTGCATTTTCTTGGCAAAACTCTATTAGTCTTTGCCCTGCTTCATTCTGCATTCCAAGGCCAAATTTGCCTGTTACTCCAGGTGTTTCTTGACTTCCTACTTTTGCATTACAGTCCCCTATAATGAAAAGGACATCTTTTCTGGGTGTTAGTTCTAAAAGATCTTGTAGGTCTTCATAAAACCGTTCAACTTCAGCTTCTTCAGTGTTACTGGTCAGGGCATAGACTTGGATAACTGTGATATTGAATGATTTGCCTTGGAAATGAATAGAGATCATTCTGTCATTTTTGAGATTGCATCCAAGTACTGCATTTCAAACTCTTTTGTTGGCCATGATGGCTACTCCATTTCTTCTGAGGGATTCCTGCCCACAGTAGTAGATGTAATGGTCATCTGAGTTAAATTCACCCATTCCAGTCCATTTTAGTTCACTGACTCCTAAAATGTCGACATTCACCCTTGCCATCTCTTGTTTGACCACTTCCAATTTGCCTTGATTCATGGACCTGACATTCCAGTTTCCTATGCAATATTGCTCTTTACAGCATCGGATCTTGCTTCTATCACCAGTCCCATCCACAACTGGGTATTGTTTTTGCTTTGGCTCCATCCCTTCATTCTTTCTGGAGTTATTTCTCCACTGATCTCCAGTAGCATATTGGGCACCTAATGACCTGGGGAGTTCCTCTTTTGGTATCCTATCATTTTGCCTTTTCATACTGTTCATGGGGTTCTCAAGGCAAGAATGCTGAAGTGACCTTCCCTTCTCCAGTGGACCACATTCTGTCAGGCCTCTCCACCATGACCCGCCTGTCTTGGGTTGCCCTGCAGGCATGGCTTGGTTTCATTGAGTTAGACAAGGCTGTGGTCCTAGTGTGATAAGATTGACTAGTTTTCTGTGAGTATGGTTTCAGTGTGTCTGCCCTCTGATGCCCTCTTGCAACACTTACCATCTTGGGTTTCTCTTACCTTGGCATGGGGTATCTCTTCACGGCTGCTCCAGCAAAGCACAGCTCCTTACCTTGGATGAGGGGTATCTCCTTACTGCCACTGTTTCTGACCTTCAACATGGGATAGCCCCTCTAGGCCCTCCTGTGCTGCACACCCACCACTCCTCGGGTTGTTCCTCCCAGCCGCTGGCCCTGGCCTTGGGCTCAGGGTGGCTCCTCAAGGTCACCGTCCCTGGCCTCGGGCATGGGGTGGCTTCTCTTGGCTGCCCCTGATCTCCGACACGGGGTGTCTTATCCCGGCTGCCACTGACCTCGGACGTGGGGTAGCTCCTCTCAGCCGCTGCCCCTGACCTCGGACAAGGGGTAGCTCCTTCCAGCTGCCACCACTGACCTCGGACACAGGGTAGCAAGAAGAGATAAGAAAGCCTTCTTCAGCGATCAATGCAAAGAAATAGAGGAAAACAACAGAATGGGAAAGACTAGAGGTCTCTTCAAGAAAATTAGAGATACCAAGGGAACATTTCATGCAAAGATGGGCTTGATAAAGGACAGAAATGGTCTGGACCTAACAGAAGCAGAAGATATTAAGAAGAGGTGGCAAGAATACACAGAAGAACTGTACAAAAAAGATCTTCACGACCTGGATAATCACGATGGTGTGATCACTCATCTAGAGCCAGATATCTTGGAATGTGAAGTCAAGTGGGCCTTAGAAAGCATCACTATGAACAAAGCTAGTGGAGGTGATAGAATTCCAGTTGAGCTGTTTCAAATCCTGAAAGATGATGCTGTGAAAGTGCTGCACTCAACATGCCAGCAAGTTTGGAAAACTCAGCAGTGGCCAGAGGACTGGAAAAGGTCAGTTTTCATTCCAATTTCAAAGAAAGGCAATGCCAAAGAATGCTACAACTACCACACAATTGCACTCATCTCACATGCTAGTAAAGTAATGCTCAAAATTCTCCAAGCCAGACTTCAGCAACACATGAACCATGAACTCCCTGATGTTCAAGCTGGTTTTAGAAAAGGCAGAGGAACCAGAGATCAAATTGCCAACATCTGCTGGATCATGTAAAAAGCAAGAAAGTTCCAGAAAAACATCGATTTCTGCTTTATTGACTATGCCAAAGCCTTTGACTGTGTGGATCACAAGAAACTGTGGAAAATTCTGAAAGAGATGGGAATACCAGACCACCTAACCTGCCTCTTGAGAAATCTGTATGCAGGTCAGGAAGCAACAGTTAGAACTGGACGTGGAACAACAGACTGGTTTCATATAGGAAAAGGAGTACATCAAGGCTGTATATTGTCACCCTGCTTATTTAACTTCTATGCAGAGTACATCATGAGAAACGCTGGGCTGGAAGAAGCACAAGCTGGAATCAAGATTGCCGGGAGAAATATCAATAACCTCAGATATGCAGATGACACCACCCCTATGGCAGAAAGTGAAGAGGAGCTAAAAAGCCTCTTGATGAAAGTGAAAATGAAGAGTGAAAAAGTTGGCTTAAAGCTCAACATTCAGAAAACGAAGATCATGGCATCTGGTCCCATCACTTCATGGGAAATAGATGGGGAAACAGTGGAAACAGTGTCAGACTTTATTTTGGGGGGCTCCAAAATCACTGCAGATGGTGACTGCAGCCATGAAATTAAAAGACGCTTACTCCTTGGAAGAAAAGTTATGACCAACCTAGATAGTATATTCAAAAGCAGAGACATTACTTTGCCGACTAAGGTCCGCCTATTCAAGGCTATGGTTTTTCCTGTGGTCATGTATGGATGGGAGAGTTGGACTGTGAAGAAGGCTGAGCGCCAAAGAATTGATGCGTTTGAACTGTGGTGTTGGAGAAGACTCTTGAGAGTCCCTTGGACTGCAAGGAGATCCAACCAGTCAATTCTAAAGGAGATCAACCCTGGGATTTCTTTGGAAGGAATGATGCTAAAGCTGAAGCTCCAGTACTTTGGCCACCTCAGGCGAAGAGCTGACTCTGATGCTGGGAAAGACTCTGATGCTGGGAGGGATTGGGGGCAGGAGGAGAAGGGGACGACCTAGGATGAGATGGCTGGATGGCATCACGGACTCAATGAACGTGAGTCTGAGTGAATCCGGGAGTTGGTGATGGACAGGGAGGCCTGGCGTGATGCGATTCATGAGGTTGCAAAGAGTTGGACACTGAGCGACTGAACTGAACTGAACTGAATCCTATTATCTTAGAATGTAAATTATGGGAGTGGATCTGGTAGGATCTTTCTATTGTTAAATTCTAATCCTGTTATCCTAAAATGTAAATTGTGGGAGTGGGTCTGGTAAAATTTCCACCAGCTTCGGACATTCTTCAGACATTCATATTGTAATAACTAGTTAAAAAGTATATAATTCCCTTGCCAAAGACTAGCAAGCGGGGCGCTCTCCAGCCCCTTCCGATGTCTGTGTCAGAAGCTTTCTCTGCCACTTTCACTGTAATAAAACTTCTCCCATACAAGAGCCCTGAGTGGTCAAACCTGCTTTCTGGTCCTGAAGCTAAATCTTTTTCAGAGATCTCGAATCTGACACAGTAATCCGAATCCAACTCTGTTCACTGTAAGCTATCAATGCCACAACTAAGACTCCCCAACGCCAGAAAAATAAATAAACAGAATTCACCAGAGAGAAATAAAACATCCACCCACACCAAGACTATATGCAGATGTTCACGACAGTTTCATTCATTACAGCCCCAAACTAGAAACAACGCGAATGTCCATCAGATGAGCAGCGAATAAACAAAATACAGCCGACGCCTCCAAGGAAAGGCTCTTTATCAATGATGCGTGCCACACCAGGGACAAACCTCCAAAACATCAAGCCAAGTGTGAGACAGCCAGACTCCAAACTGACATATTGTGCGATTCTATTTATTTCAAAATGTGCACCTGAGGCCAATCCATAGACACAGAAAGCAGACCCATGGTCGCCTGGGGATTGACTGCAGACGGGCGCTGGCTGGGTCCCAGGACCAGACCGAAGGGTGACTGTGCGGATCTAGAAATGTGCTGAACGTCACCGGATGGCACGCTTGACAACAGTGGATTCCACCGTTGTGTGAACTGTCCCTCCGTAGAGCTGCTTTTCAAGAAGAAAGAAAAGTGCTTCGGGCTTTCATCCTTCACCGGTTCAACCAGCATTTTTTGAGTGTTTCCTGCATTCAGCTTCCTCTGGATGCTGGGCACTTGGGGTAAATTATAGTACACGTTTCCTCACCTCGGTTCTCAGCCCTCTGTGATCCTCATCCCCAATTTACAGATGGAAAGAGTGAGGCTCCAAGGGGGATCCCTGTGCGCAGTAACCCAGCAACCGTCAGAGCTGAGATCTGAACTCTCACCTCTGCAGCCCCTTCACCTCCACCTCAGGACCCCAGGTCCTCACACTTCCCCCATTCCAGTCCTGCTCAGCACCGCAGAACCAATGCGAAAGCCTGCACCCTGGGAGCTGGCCTCCACCCCTCCAGGAGACAACCCCCTCTTGCTTCTCTGTGCCTCTGCTCACACCCCTTCGCCCTGCAGTGGCCTCCCCTGGCTGCCCCCTCAGTTCCCCGGTTCCCCGCTGCTCTTCAGGGGCCTGTTCTCGTGTACCCTCCTGTCCTGAGCTGCCTCCTTCCCCACATCCATCTGCTTCCCCATCTTCTTGGACCCCACCATGAATTCAGGCTGGGATGGCTAATATCTTCTACCCACATGCTAGCTGAGACCCAACGGGAGCGGCTGCCTGGAGCTGCTGGGGGAGACCAAGGCTTCACAGGTCCCTGTGCCTGATCAGTTAGCGGTGTCTGCCCCGGGCAAGGGCGTGTGAGTGACTGTTTAGCTCATCAGTCCTGGTTTAGGAAGTTCAGCCTCCCAAGGACATTTAACTGCAGCAGGAGGATTTGCGGGTTGTATGTTCAAGGGTGGAATTTGTAGCATCTCTACAAGTGGAAGGGCTTCCCTGGTGGTTCACTGGTAAAGAATCTTCCTGCAATACAGGAAACTCAGGACACTGGGGGTTCAGTCACTGGGTTGGGAAGATCCTCTGTAAGAGGGCATGACAACCCACTCCAGTATTCTTGCCTGGAGAATCCCATGGACGGAGGAGCCTGGCGGGCTACACACCATGGGGTCACAAAGCATCGGATATGACTGAGTGACTTCACATTTGTTCTGTTCGTTCATGAGAAGGCAGAGGGAACTTTCCTAGAGCTGACCCCTCCGCGGAACTACAAAGTGATGTCCAATCCCACATAGAGGTCAAGTCTGCGATGGAACCTTCCATCGTCCTACGGGACACCTGATTATCCAAGCCAAGTTGTGGGAGATTTTCCTGGCTTCCTTTTCAAATAGATGAAGTCAAGTACGGTTTGAATAGAGAAAGGATTACCAGGCTGTCTTGGCAAGCCAATTTTCATAGTCACGTGGGGATCCTGAGAGGTAAGTTTGCTAAGAGGTGACCGGCCACATGATTGAAGCACATTTGCACTAAAAATATTTTAAAAGCCCTTCTCTTGATTTATACCCAAAAGAAAATATTGCCAAGGAGAACGAGTTTTCAACTCAAGTAGCACTTCTGCCTGATCTGACTAAATTAGCTCTTTTGAACGGGTGGTTTTGCTCTGATGCCTGTAATAACAATAACAATAATGTGCATTTAGAGGGTGCTTTGTCCTCTCCAAAGCACAGATCTTTCGCGGTGTACCATTCCCCTCATCCCGGACGATCGCAGGGGTGACAGGCGAGGGGGGTGGAGTTCTGGGGGGCAGGCGCTAACGGAGACTGATCACATTTAGCAAAATCAGCAAATTTCAAATATGGGAGGAAGCCAGTGTCTGGGTGCTCAAAGAAGCCTGGAGATCAAGAGGCCAGAAACCAGCCTTCCCCTCTGCTATGGACTGAATCGTTTCCCTCCTAAATTCAGCTGCTGGAGCCCCAGCCGCTAACGTGATGGTATTTGGAGGTGGGGCCTTGGGGAGGTGATTAGACTACACAGCGCCATGAGAGCGGGTCCCCCAGGATGGAATTAGTGTCCGTATAAGAAGAGAAAGACACTTGGGCCCTTCCTCTCTCCCTTGGCCACGTGAGGACGCTGTGAGAAGGTAGGACCTGCCAAGCCAAGAAGGGAGCCCCCCTTCACCAGATACTGAAACTTCTAGGAATCTTAGACCTTGATCTTGGACTCCCCAGCTTCCAGAACTGTGAGAAATGAACGGCTGCTCTTCCAGCCGCCCACCCAGCAATGCCTTCAGGAGCATGAAACCTATGCTTAGTGGCTCATCATTAGTCCACAGCCCAGGCCCCAGTTCAAAGACCCTCTACCATGACCAGGACAGATGCTGGGGGTCAGCTCTGCCCCGAACACTACCCTAAATCACAGCCAGGACCATCTCTGAGTGAGTCCCACACACCAGCCCACCTACTAGCTCTTACATGGGTCACAAGCATCATCACCCATTTCCCAGATGAAGAAACTGAGGCTCCTGGAGGAACCCGTTCCGGCTCCCACTGTTGGCAAGTGGCAGGGCTGGGACTGAATCCCACCTGTCTGACTCCACAGCCAGAGGTCTTCATCCAGGGTCTGGACCACCCCGGGGGCAGCTCGGTCCCTGGAAAGAGAGGGCTGGAGCCGTCTCCACAAACAGTCCGACCTTTCCCACTGCTCTGGAGCTCGTCTCTCCTGCGGGACGCTCTCACTCATTCACAAAGGACCAAGCTCTCCTCCCGTCTTACCCTTGACATTTTTCTTTATGTTGAGATTATTTTGATTGCAAGCGACAGCATCACAGCCAGAGCGCACAGCATGGGTGAAGGCGCGGAGGTGTGATGCGGGCACAATAGGTTTAGGAAGCTGACTCATTCACTGCGGGGCCGCCAGCTGTGGGGAGGAGGCTGGAGAGGCAGCGTGACGAAGGGCTTCAGATGCTGTTCCCAGGTCTCGGGGGGTTCCGTGGGGACCTGAGATAGGGAGGGTATCGCCACCCCCCATTGCTGCTCAGGAGCAGGGGGAGTTGATGGGTGACTCTGCACCCTCCCTAAATTCCTCGCTCAGCCCTCTCCTCCAAGAGGTGTCAGCACCCAGGCAATGCCAGGAGCAGCCAACCAAAGCCTGCCCAAAATCAGCAGCCACCTCAGCACCCAGGGACCCCAATCCTGGACTGACCATCCGTCCCCTGGGCTGCCAGGCTTCCTTACCCTCAGGCAGCCTCTCTCCCCACCCTCCTCATTCACTGTGGTGACACAGAATCCACAGGTAAAGAAAACCCAGGCCGGGACATGCAAGGGCCTTGGCTTTCATTACAGAAAGCAAACAAGGGCCCAGAGTGCCACAGAGCTTACGTGGCAGAGATTCCAAGGCTCCTTGGCTGAACAATATATGAATAATCACAAAATTTTGCACTTTTAAAATGCTTTAATCCTAGAGCTTTGCCAACGAAGGTCCGTCTAGTCAAAGCTCTGGCTTTTCCAGTAGTTGTGTATGGATGTGAGAGTTGGACCATAAGGAAGGCTGAGTGCCTAAGAATTGATGCTTTTGAATTGTGGTGTTGGAGAAGACTCTTGAGAGTCAGTTGGACTGCAAGGAGATCCAACCAGTCCATCCTAAAGGAAATTAGTCCTGAACATTCATTGGAAGGACAGATGCTGAAACTGAAACTCCAATACTTTGGCCACCTGATGTGAAGAGCTGACTCATTTGGAAAGACTCTGATGCTGGGAAAGATTGAGGGCAGGAGGAGAAGGGGACAACAGAGGATGAGCTGGTTGGATGGCATCACTGACTTAATAGACATGAGTTTGAGTAAACTCCAGGAGTTGGTGATGGACAGGAAGGCCTGGCGTGCTGCAGCCCACGGGGTCACAAAGAGTCGGACACGACTGAGAGACTGAACTGAACCAAACTAAATCCAAGAGCTTCAGGCCCTTTGAAAATCACATATTTGGTTCAGGGAGCATCCTCTAAATACCTCCTTTCCAAGCTGGGCACTGGGTAATTCTGGAATCATCTGTGCATTCGGGGAAGACCCAGGGGTGCTGTCTGGGTGCCTCACTCAGAGGGCTCATGAAGAGGGTTCAGTGAAAAGGGCTTTTGCACAGACACAGGCTGGGGTTGAGGGACCCCCATGGGAAGCTGTGGCTGTCCAGGGTCAACAGCAAGCAGTGTCACCACGGCTAGGCCTGAAGGGGCAAAAGGGTTGAAACCACAGAAACGTGCTGTCTCCCAGGTCTGGGCGTTAGCGGTCTGGGACCAGGCGCCAGCAGGCTGGCTGCTTCTGAGGCTGAGAGGGGAGGGAGGGTGTCTCTCCCCGGCCTCTCTCCTAGTTCCTGGGGGCTTGGTGGCCATCCTCCGTGTTCCTTGGCCTGTAGATCTCTGCCCTTATCATCACTTGGCTTTCTGTGTGGTGTGTGTGTGCATGCTTAAAAACACCCCCTTTTTAAAAGGATGCAGGCATGTTGGACCCACCCTAATGGCCTAACCTTAATTGGATCATCTGTAAAGACCTTGTCTCCAAAGAAGGTCCCATTTGAGGTCCTGGGGACTCCAGCATATGAGTCGAGTGTCAGAGAGGGCACCACGGGTAAACCCATAGCACAACATAAAACATACAGACAAGAGCACGTGAAACAGAAACGTCGGCGTCACCGGGGCGCTGCGCAAACGATCACAGCCCAGGACGAGGAGCAGCGCGTGCTGGCCCCCGAGGGCCCCGGGCCCTTCCCGAGGTGGCGGGGCCGGCCTGGCGTCACAGCGGCCTTGCGTGCTGTGTGGCTCCGTCCCCACACCCCCATGTGCATGAGACCCATGGTTCAGCTGCGATCGGACATCTCGCAAACGGAGGCACACACAGGGCCCAGCTTCCTGCACCCAGCGTGTTCGTCAGGCTCAGCCCTGTCTCGGAGGGTGGCTCCCGTCGCAGGGCCCTGAGACTCACCCAGGGCCCTGGCGTGTGGACGCAGCACCGGCCTCTCAGGCTGGCCGCGTATCCCTGCCCACAGAGTGGCTGGGTGGGCTGCTGGACCCGAGAGGAGGGACATCCCGACTTCCCTGGAGAACGGCAGCCGTCTTCCCAAGTGCGGCCCCTCCTGAGAGCAAGTTTCGGCAGGGAGGATGGAGCCGAGCACCCAGAAGAAATGGAGCATCTGTTCTCCAGAGTGGGGTTGCCAGTGTCCCCGGGAGGGTGGCCTTTTCAGGATGCTGGCATCGTGCCAGACGTCTATCCACTTTGCCTGGAATCATCTAATGGCCCTGCAGGGTGTTGTCCAAAGGTCCCAGCTTCCCAGGTAAGAAGTGAGAGAGCTGAGTGACCAGGGTCACACAGCAGATCTGAGTTTGGAATCCCAAGCTGTCCGCGCAGCATTAAAACACGAGGAAACACACGGAAGGCCATCAGGAGGAGAGAAGTGTTCGGTTCTAACACCCTCACGCCAGGAGTGAGCTGAGACTAGCAGAACAGGAGATGACTTCTCTAAACAGGCAGAACACCGCCTAATTCTCCCTGGCCCTGAGTCCCTCCCTCTGTTAGCTCCCGGACGTTTAGGAGCCTGAGCTCTGACTCTGACAAGCTGCCCCAGATGTGTTTAAACCTCAGGGCAATTTAAATGTGTTTTGTGTCTCATGATTTATAGATGAGGCCCCGGAGAAAGCCTGCTCAGATGGCCACAGTGAGGAACGCGTTCATAGAGGACCAGTTACGTCAGTTATTTCTGGTCCACTTAGCAAGCTGACCACGCTTCTCCCTTCCGGAGGCCCTGGAGGATCTCTTCTTACCAGGGGCATCTTGGGGCATCTGTTCTTAGGAGGAATCTGGGCTCTGCTCTCCACTTTTCTCATCATCTCTCACGTGGTGATTTTCAGAACCGTTGAGAGCAGTGAGAGGTGTCAGGAAATAATCCAAAACATGAATCCTCTGCAGACCCGTTTTCAGCCCGTCTTTGCACCCTGGTGAAGTCGTCATCATCGGCTGAGTCTGTCCTCGTGGCTCTGGGCCTGCCCTTCCCACCAGCTCCCCTGACTCCAGAGACTCCCAACCCAGGATGTTGCCCTCGGCCAGCCCAGGGAGAGGAGGCAGTGGGTGGCCTCATTTTGCCAGATGAGGAAACTGCATGTCAGACCAAGCAGCCAGGCACAGAGCTGACCCCAGGACCGGAGCTGGGACCACCTGCCCTTCCCCAGGGCCATCGGAGCACTGAGGTCACAGGACCAAGGACATCCCAGTTCCCAGTCTACCTGGGGGCTTGACATGGTGGGGTAACAACATTAGCTGCTTGAGATGGTTTGAATCACTTCCCACCAGAATCGGTCGCTGGAGTCCTAACCCCTGTGTCTCCAGACATGACCTTATTTGGAAATAATAAGTCCCACTGTGAGAGTACTTAATTAAGCCGAGGTCATGCTGGAGTAGGATGGTCAAATCCAGCATGACTGGAGTCCTTACAATGAGGGGACTTTAGGCTTCCCCAGATGGCACCGTGGTAAAGAATCTACCTGCAACGCAGGAGACCCGGGTTCAATCCCTAGATCGGGACGATCCCGTGGAGAAGGGAATGGCAGCCTACTCCAGTCTTCTTGCCTGGAGAATCCCATGGACAGAGGAGCTTGGCAGGCTACAGTTCATGGGGGTCACAAAGAGTCAGACATGACTTAGCAACTTAGGGACTAAGCACATACGCACACAGGCCCAGACTCAAGAAAGCATTTAAGATGCACAGAGGAAAAAATACAGTCCAGCATCATTCAAAAGAGACTCTTCTTTGAGTCAATGAGAGAGGATCCTCCTTCACTCTTTGATTCAACCCATGTTTCCTGAGAGCCTATCGTGGAGCAGATGCTTCTCTACCCGCTAGGAGCAAGCAGCACACAGCAGGAATCCCTGTCTTCGTGAGCTTGTTTTCCAGTGGCAGGAAGGAGACGATAAACAGAGGAAATAAACTCTGGAGTGTGTCAGACACTGAGTCGCAAGGAGAGAAACAAGGCAGGGATGGGAGCCGGGGGTGCGGCAGGGGGGCTGACACAGACCTGGGGTGCAGCTCGGATCTCCTACCCCCTTCTCTGTTGGCACCCACCTGTGCCTGGGGCCTGGGCACGTTCGTATCTGGAGAAAACATCTGGGTTCTGGGTCCCTGAATGCCCAGTGAAGGTTGGGTGGAACAACCTGGGCGTGGTCCTTGACCTTGAGAAAAAGGGTGGAGAGAGGTGAGCAGACACATCCCCGCTCTGTGCTCTCACCTGTGAAACGATCAGTCGCTCAGTCTTGTCTGACCCTTTGCAACCCCGTGGACTGTAGCCCCCCAGGCCCCTCTGTCCATAGGATTCTCCAGGCAAGAACGCTGGAGTGGGGTTGCCATGCCCTCCTCCAGGGGGTCTTCTGGACCCAGAGATCAAAGCCAGGTCTCCTGCATTGCAGGCAGATTCTTTACTGTCAAAGCCACTAGAGGGGTCCCCTGTGGACTCCTCCAAAACACAACCTCTTCCTGAAAACTTTTTGGAGAATTCCTGTGGGCCAGGTGGCCTCCTGTGCATCTCACAGTTCATCCTGAGACCGGAGACACAGTGGTCCCTCCCCCGACCCTCAGAGGCTCCCTCCCACCTCATTCTCACCAGCCTGGACCTGCACTTCCCAAGTGAAGCGTGAACACCACAGTCCTCGCCTGTGCGTACCTTTAGGACTGTGGCTCCAACAAGATGCAATTTTAAATGCTCCAATATCCTCACCAAGGAAGGGCATTTGACAAAAGCCTCAAAGAGCTGAGAGAAGCAGCCACATGGGTATTTGGGGGAAAGAGCATTCTAGGCAGAGGAAACAGCAAGAGCAAAGGGCCTGAGGCAGCAGCATTTCAGCAGCTTTCCAGAGACAGCACGGAGGCCAGTGTGGTGGGAACACATGAGCAGGCAGGAGAGGAGGAGACGCAACCGGAGAGGAAGCAGGGGTGACGTCTGGGTGACCCAACCACTGGAGGTCTTTGACTCAGGAGCAACTTGATCCAGCTTGAGCTTTAAAAATATCACTCTGGCTGCTAAGTTGAAAATAGGCTTGGGGCAGGGGTATAAGAGGGAGGCAGGGAACCCCGATAATTCCGTAATCCAGGTGTCAGAGGGCGGCGGCTTGAACTGGGATGGAAGTGGCGAGAAGAGGGGACACTGGACGGAGGACCCTGGAAACACTTGGCTGGTAGAGTGGACAGGCCGGGCGGACATGTGGAAGATAGGTCATAGGAAAAAGATGAGATTCAAGGATGACCCCCCAAGACTTCGGTCCCAGCAACTGAAAGGATGGAGTCACCGTCAACTAAGATGGGGAGAAAAGCGGACGGAGCACAGTGAGGGGAAGGGCAGAAGTTTGCTGGGTTACTGCTGCATACCAAGGGAAAGGCAGCTTCATCCTGGAGAACCCAAGCAGAAACCACCTTAAGCAGGCCAGCAAGGAAGACACACTGACTCCATGTGCCTCCTGGCAGGGTGTGCCGGGAAAGACACAGCAGATGCTGGCCTGAGTCACAGTGAGGCAGCGTCAGCAGATCCAGAGCAAGGGATGCTCTCCAGAATAAGTGGTCTGAATTCTTCTGAAGCATCAGTGTTATGGGGGGGGTGGGGGGGGGGCGGTGGCTGAGGTAGTGTTGTGTTTTTTTGCTTTCGGTTAAAGCAGACCAGAAGGCATGACAACTAAATGCAACGCATTATCCTTTTTTTAAAAAAAATTTTTATGTGAATCATTTTTAAAGTCTTTATTGACTCCGTAACAATATTGCTATTGCTTCTGTTGTTTATGTTTTGGGATTCTGGCTGTGAGGCACGTGACCTGACCTGGAATCAAACCTGCACCTTCTGCATGGGAAGGCAAACTCCTAACCACTGGACCACCTGGGGTGTCCCTAATGGGATCCTTGATTGAATCCTGACTTAAAAAAAAAAAAATCAGCCATAAGGAATATTATTTGGATGAGTGGGAAAATTTGAATATGGATTTATTCTAAAAAATAACATTGTATCCAAACTAAATGTCTGGAGGGTGATTGCTGCTGTGATGGTTAATTTTATGTGTCAGCTAGAAGGGTGTTCTGGATGAGATTAACATTTATATTGGTCAGTTGGGGGTAAAGTAGGTCACCCCCCGCATTGTGTGGGTGGGCTGTGTCCAATTAATTAGTGGAAGTCCTAGAGAGAGAAAGAGAGAGAGAGTGTACAATCACCAGACCAAGGGAAGAGCACAGAGTTACACTGTTCTAGTCTTTCCATCTTTATAGAGGTTCTAAATGTTTCAAAATAAAAATCAGAGGAGGGGGGCTTCTTTTGATGCCTTGCTATTACCTTGGAGTCAAGTCTCCGGCACAGAAAACTCATCACTCGGGCACAGCAAATCCCCCCACCTACCCCGGTGCTAAGTCACTTCAGTCGTGTCCAACTCTTTGCCACCCCATGGACGGTAGCCCACCAGGCTCCTCTGTCCATGGGATTCTCCAGGCAAGAATGCTGGAGTGGGTTGCCATTTCCTTCTCCAGGGGGTCTTCCTGACCCGGGGAGTGAAGCCACATCTCTTAGTCTTCTGCATTGGCAGGCGGACTCTTTCCCGCTAGCGCCACCTGGGAAGTCCCACCTACCCGCCTCCACCCCCGTGAGGCTTCCTGAACCACATGCTAGACGCAGCTGCCATGTGAGTGTAAGTAAGTCTGGGTGTGGAATTGACATGAGGGCTGATCAGCACACCTGTCTTGGAAGAGCCCCTGTGCCCCAGGTGAGGCCAGGGCTCACCCTGTGTCTCTCCTGGCTGCTGGCACCTCTCTCCATATTCTCCTGGTCCCTGGTCTCCTCCTGGAGCCCCGGCTCTGACTCTGGGGCTCGGGGAGACGCGCTGAGCGGCACCTGGACCAGGCAGGGGCTCATCCGGGGCTGGGACACAGGGGACTCGCTGAAGCCACCGGGACCTCTGGATGACCCTAGGTGGCCCAGGTCTCTACTCCATGACCAGCAATCCATCCCTGGTCATGTGGGCCAAAGAGAGCCTCACGCTGGCCCACGAGGGCCCGACGTAAGCCTGCCCCCTGCCGCGCTGTGGGGGTGTCGGGAGCTGGAGGCGGCCTGGGGGCCGCCGTGGTGGATCAGGCCAAGAGCACCACGCAGAGTGAGGAAAAGCGGAGTAAAGGCTGGGGATGAATACAGAGACAAGGGCCAGACCACGTGCAAAAGCAGAACTCTGACCCTCAGCCCACAGCCTCAGGCCCCGGTAGCCAGACGCCTGTGTGTGAGTCAGACTCCTGTCTCTGGTGACAGCTCAGGCAGCCAGGCAGCAACCCCGGTGACAATCGGCCAGGACTCGAGCTATCGGATGGCCTCCCCAATCATGGTCCTGCTCTCGACTCAGGACCAGCACGAGAAGGACCCACCTGCCCGCTGAACCGTCACCTAGGACACCCTCCACCCCGACTTTGGGCAGGCCTCCCAGCTCCATCAGGCACCCGGAGCCCCCTTTTCTCCACTGGGAGCCCACCCACTCCTCTGCCTGACTCTGAGTCTCTGCCAAACACAAGTGACAAGGCTAATCCCTGGCTCAGCCAGCTCCGAGCCAACAGCCTTTGCTTGTCTCCTTCTGATGGTCTTTATTTCCACGATGTAAAGAGCAATAGGGACAAAGCTTTTAAAACACAGAACTTTGTAAAACCCCGCCAGCTGCGCATCACAACCTCACTGGCATGAATTCAGCTTACACGCACACACGTGTTCACCTAAAGCCACAGCCAACCACAAGCAACCTCAGAGTCCAGCCCCCGTAGAACATGGAGGGGAGTGAGGGGGCTTTGGGGTTACGGCGTCATTCTGTTTCTTGATCTGGGTTGCTGATCACACTGGTTTAATAAATGTTGTGGAAATCTCTTCTAGCCACACACTTAACGATCTGTGTACATTTCTGTATGTATTTTCTATGTGCGTGATTTTTCAATCAAAAGTTTGCTCACAATCCCTGCCCCGAAAAGATCCGTGGCACACTGGACAAAAATGAAGACGTGTACTAGCCACTTGGAACAGTCGTCTGAGGGGAGGAGGGTAAACGGGGAGACGAGGAAGAAACAGATATACAGATACGAGAGAGGCCTGGAGGGGACTGGGGGCGGGTCACAGGCCGGGGAGTGAGGACAAGCCCAGCCCTGGGCCCCTCGGGACAGGGCAGGGGAACCACGTAGAACAGGAGTTCGGGCCACGTCATGACTATACCCGCTGTGTTAAGAGCCCTCGCTTCTCAGATGACGAGAATCGCGAAAGCTGCCGACATTCGGGGTCGTGACAGTGTGGCTCAACCCTCACTGGCCGGTGATTTTTTTTTTTTTTTTTTGACCTCCATCAAAGCTTTAAACGCGTGGCTTTTTTGACCCGACAATTCATTCCACCTGTAGCAAGACACGCAGTTGAAAGCCGTTGGGCTCACGCCAGCAGGCCGGCACCGAGGCACCCCCATGGCCACGCTCGTCAGCTGGGGACACCGAGCATTTCTCCACGTCAGCCTTGCGACGTGAACGGTGGACCATCAGACCTAGACCCCACCGGCCCCCGGCCCCACGGGCCAAGGCAGCACAGCGTCCATGGGGTGACAGCCCAGGACAGAGTGACCTCCAGGAGGGGCGGACAGGGGGTGTGAGGTTCGCTTCAGGAATGCAGTTCCATGCTCATCTCTTTATGGAACAAATCGCAGCAAGTCTGAAATGCCACACATTTCAGGCTGCGGGGTGGGCCCTCGGGGCAGTGCTGGGCCGCCCGCGGAGGGTCCCCGGGCCCCTTGGACGCTCACTCTCTGCACGGCAGGAGGCGATGCTCCTGCAGTTTTCAGATGAAACCCGGGTGGGAAGGGACAGGGCTGGCCGAATGGGACACCAGGTCCTCGTCACAAGAGGGGCCCTGGAGAAGCACACGCCGACCCGGTTTTGCCGTGTGTCCCCAGGAGACACGGGCGGGAGCAGGGAGCTGGGTTCTCAACCATCATGGGAACCTGACCCGGTCCCTCCTCTCTGGCCCTGGCTTACCAGCAGGCCAGGGGCCTGGGAGCTGGACGAGGTCGTTTCCTGCTGCCGGTCAGAACCCCCTCCAACAGTCACCCTCTCCCCGGCCACCACTGCAGCTCAGCCCACCCCCTCTCCCCTTGAAAACCGGCATCCAGCCTCAGAAAGGCCTGTGGTCACCCCACCTGGCTGCAGGCCATTGGCCGCCAAGGGGACAGTGAGTGGAGGGCGGGGGAGACGCTGGCTGGGTTCGCTCACCCAAGCTGACCTTGGAGGAACTGGCTCTGTGGCTTCTCGCTCTGGTCTTGCTGGACGGTTCACTCTGGGTCCAAAACACACCAACTGCTCCCAGCCCTGCCCTTTCCTGCCTGGCAGCTCCTCCTCACCTCCTGCCACCCACGGGCCATCCCTGCTGCCCTCACGCATCTGGCTCATCACCGAGCTGCTCGTCAGCCAGGCCGGCGGGTCTGGAGGCCAGCGCGGTGTCAGGGTGCTGACTCACCTCGTTATCCCTGGAGCTCAGATGGAGTTATCCCTGGAGTTACAGAGCGGGAACGCCTCTCCTGCCCCGTGGGGCCCCTCACCCCAGCACAGCCCTATAAACCATGCCCACAACAGCTCCTTCCAGTCCCTGCCCTCTGGAGCAGGGTTAAATGAGGGCCCCAGAAAGATATGCCCACATCATAACCCCCAGAACCTGCCATTATGAGCTTATTTGAGAACAGATGGGATTTGCCTACAGGTGTAATTCAGGCCTTGAGATGAGTTCATCTTGATTTAGGTGGGCGCTTAATCTGACGACAGGGGTCCTAACACGAGAAAGGTGGGACTAGGGGCTTCCCTGGTGGCTCAGACGGTAAGGAATCTGCCCGCAATGCAGGAGACCCGGGTTTGAACCCTGGGTCAAGAAGATCCCCTGGATAATGGAATGGCTACACACTCTGCATTCTTGCCTGGAGAATCCCATGGGCAGAGGAGCCTGGCGGGCTGCAGTCTAGAGGATTGCAAAGAGTCAGACACGACTGAACGACTTTCACTCCAAGGACACAGAAACACTGAGGAGACCGCGGGAGGCTGGAGGCCAAACCAAGCCGCCCTGCGAAAACCACCAGGAGCTGCAGAGGGGCCTGGAATAGACTCTCCCTCCCAACCTCCAGAGGAGCCGCCTGGGACAAGCTCGGTGTCAAGCTCCTGGCTCCTGAGCCAGGAGGTAAAACTCTGTTGTCTTAAGACCCTGACTTCGTGGCAACTTGCTCCACCAGCCCTAGGATGCTGACACGCCCTCTGGGGCCCTGGTGATGGAAGAGGGGCTGCACCCCTCTGCTCTGGGCCCTTTGCCCGGAGAAATCACAGCAGCTTCCAGCATCCAGCATGCCATGGGTCTCGCTTTCCCAAAGCTGCTGCTGCTGCTGGCGACAGATGTCAGAACCCGAGGCTCAGGAGACCTGAAAATCCATCTCAGAGGGGTACCCACGCCACCGGGTGTGTGACAAGCCCACCTCATCCACCAACAGCCCTGCTCCAGCCCCCTTAGGGAGGGGGGGCCACCGGTGGTCACGGGGGGCAGCCCCCAGCGCTCCCCTGGCTGCCTCGGCTCCTCCCTGCAGCTCTGGGGGCCCACGGGCGGGCCAGGGCCTCGGGCCAGGACGTCCGCCTTGGCGTATGCAGCTTTCACTCCTCCTTTAGCTGCTCAGAGCCGCGTGAAGCCACAGCTGGAGACGAACACTGTCATCTAGCAAAAGCGAGTGTTCTGCCGAGTCTTTCTCGTCGAGAGAAAACACAGCTGAAGCCTCTGGGTTTGGCCAATTTCGTGTACTTTCTCCTTTCTGTCGTCAGTCTGTCATTAGTCACTGTCTGCGTCTCAGCCCAGTCTGTCGTGTAACAAAATATGGCAAGCAGATCAAGGGGTTTCAATATGAGAAATGCGTTTTCTCACAGTTCTGGAGACCAGAGGTCCGAGATCAAGGTGTCATCGGTCATTTTCTGTGAGGTTTCCGGTCGGTTCCTCCTTCTCACTGTGTCCTCCCAAGGCTGAGAGAGAGCCAGCTCCGGTGTCCCTTCCTACAAGGACACTAACCCCTTGGGTCTGGGCCCCACCCTTATGGCCTCATTTCACCTCAATCACCTCCTGAAAGCCCCTGTCTCCAAACACAGTCTCGGGAGGTTGAAAATGCTCTGTGTCCAAGAAAATGCTCTGTGACCACTGGTCAGCCTCACTTCTCTCCACGAAAATGTCTCAGATCTGGGTGTGGCTTCCCTGGTGGCTCAGACGGTAACGAATCCACCTGCAATGCAGAAGACGCGGGTTCCATCCCTGGGTTGGGAAGATCCCCTGGAGAAGGAACTGGCAACCCACTCCAGCATTCTTGCCTGGAGAACCTCATGGACAGAGGAGCCTGGTGGGCTACAGTCCATGGGGTCACAAGGAGTTGGACACAACTGAGTGATTGACACTTGACTTTCACTTTTTCTAAAAAGAAAGAGAACTGGTTAGGAGTACAGGGCTGTTCCAAGGGGCAGAGAGATCGTTCAGAAAGCAAATACAGTCCCACTGAGGCAGTGGCTTCAATATGTGACTCTGGGGACACAATTCAGCCCGTAGCAGGCATCTTTACCCTCTTGGGGCTTCCCTGGTAGCTCAGATGGTAAAGAATCTGCCTGCAATGTGGGAGACCAGGGTTCATTCCCTGAGTTGGGAAGATCTTCAGGAGAGGGAATGTGTACCCACTCCAGTATTCTTGCCTGGAGAATCCCATGGACAGAGGAGCCTGGCGGGCTAGGATCCATTGGGTCGCATAGGGTTGCAAAGACACACAACTGAGGTGACTTAGCATGTGTGCACACCCATCCAGCACACATGGGGTCTCCATGGTGAAGCCAAATTCTCACACCAAACAGATCAGACCGTGAGGAATCAGCCCTTCAGCCCTTGAACAACCTTGTGTCCTACTGTGTGCTGGCATCCACAGTGAATGCACTTGAACTGTTTGCATCAGGAGCCCAGGGCAATAGGTACTGTTAGGGGGCCAGCTGGCAGCGGGCTGGGGTCCAAGCAGGTGTAGAGAGCCAGGGTGATCACAACTCGGTGGGTGGAACGTGGTGCCTGGAGGCCCCCATGTGCACACACACCACTTCTGCCTGCTGACCAGCCTGTCCCCTGATGGGCTGGCTGAGTTCCAAGGTTCTTCCCTCACCAGGGAAGGTTCACCATAGTCAGGAATCTCGACTGGCTCCAAAAAGGTCCAGAATGCCTCCCCGGGCAGCAGGCCACACCCAAGAGCAGACGGTGGCCGTGGATGTGATGTGAGCTTTTGCAACGGGGACATGCCATGTCCACCACCATGCCCCGTGTGGGGCTCCCATGATCTGTACAACAGCATGTGCCAGAAGTGTCCACTTCCCCAGGAGCCAAGCAGGGGCACACGTGTTAGGAGCTGGGGAGGGGCAGGTGGAGGGCCCGGCCCCGAGGCCTGCGGCCCGGCACGGCGCGTCTGGTGCTCTGCTGCGTGCCCTGGGGCAGCTCACTTAGCCTCTCTGAGCCAGCCCACACAGAGGAGCGCCCACCTGCCCTATGGACCAGAGTGCACACATGCTGGGCGAAAACCAGGGCAGCTGGGCCCCAGGTGGAGACTGTGCTCACCTTTCAAGGGGCGTGGCTTCTCCTCCCAAAGCCAGGGGCGCTGCTGTGGCTCACGTGGAAGGGATGGCCCCAGGGGTGAGGCAAGAGTTGCCGCTCTCTCCTTACAGGCCAAATATACGAACCCCCCAAGGCCACCATCGCTACCGCCACTGTGGCGTTATGAGCAGGAATGTGAACCAGGAGAGGAAGCACCACGCGCAGAGGCGAGAGGCCAGCTTCACCCTGAGGACCACGGGGTGGGACCTGGCCGAGCAAGGGCGCAAGGGTGAGTGTGGCCTCCAGGAGCAGGCCTCACTGCAGAGAGGTCTCAACAGACACGGCCGAGTCAGATTTGCCTGCGAGCAGACTTGCTCTTACTAAAGTGTGAAGGGCGCTCTGGAGTGGGTGAGACCGATAAGAAAAGAGAAGGCTGTGAGGCTTCAGATGTGAGATGACGGGGTCTGGGCCTGCGCAGGGCTGGGGGAAGGGGGAGGATGCCAGAGACCAGAGCTTTCTTGGAGCGGAAAACAGCCAGGCGTCTGTGTGGACTAAGTCGCTTCAGCCGTGTCCAACTCTGAGACCCTATGGACTGAAGCCCCGCCAGGCTCCTCTGTCCCTGGGATTCTGCAGACAAGAATACTGGAGTGGGTAGCCACGCCCTCCTCCAGGGGGGTCTTCCCCACCCAGGGATCGGAGTCGCATCTCTCATCTCTCTTGCATCAGCAGGTGGGATCTTCACCACTAGGGCCACCTGGGAAGCCCAAACAGCAAGGCGGGCACCTGGTAAGGAGGGCGCCGTGTGGCCGAGAAACAGCAAGGCGGGCACCTGGTAAGGCGGGCGCCGCGTGGCCGAGGGGCCTGGAAGCACAGGCGGCGTCTTTAATCATCCTTGCATCCAGCGGCACAGCCTTGGCTGGCCAGGGCCCTCAGCTCCGAGGGCCCTGGGCGTGGGTGTTGGCAGACAGACTGGGGCGCTCCCGACTCCCGCAGCTCCCGCGTGCACTGGGGGCCCGGCAACCCTTACCTCTGCGCACACGGAGGGAGAGAATCAATCTCTATTTGGGGTGGGAAAGGCGGATAAGCACTGTTACCCGCAGGAGAGAAGACACAGACCACTCCGAGAGACAAGCATGATTAATAGCCAGGGCGATGATTTACGGGGGGAGATTAGAGGAACGCAGCCCGGATCTCTGGAGGGGTGAGGTGGGCCTGCGTGGAGGGCAGAGGAGGGAGGCGCGGCGGCCTGAGAAATCCCACTTCAGGCCTGATCTGCAGGGGCGAGACAGGGAGGCCAGCTGACAGATGAACACGCCGTCTGAAGGTAGGAAAATGACTTTCCAAGACGAGAGGGGATTTCCCGCCAGGAGCAGGGAGTCCGGCCACAAGCATCAGACATGTGTGTGTGTCCACACTCTGGACACGCAGACAGCGCAGGACAGTCCACGCAGCTACGCTGTGGAAGCCCGGCCCTCGGGGTCCAGAAGTCCACGGCCACTCAGGACTCAGGTCCTAACAGAGGTGATAGGAGGTTCTCCGACCCAGCCCTCGAAGGGGCCCCTAGTCTCAGGGTTCTCCAGAAACACGGGACCAACAGACTGTGTGTGTGTGCACGCACAGAGAGGGGTTTATGTTAAGGAATTGGCTTGTGAGATGGTGAGGGCTGGCAAATCCAAAATCTGCAGGGCGGGCCAGTGAGCTGGACACCCAGGCCAGAGCAGGAGGCCATCTGCTGACAAATCCCCCTTTTCCTTGGGGACCTCAGTCTTTTTTCACTAATGCCTTCACTTGATTGGGCAAGGCCCACCCACACCACAGATGGTTATCTGTGTTACTGGAAGTCTACTGATTTAAATGCTGGTGTTCAGCCACTCAGTCGTGTCCAACTCTTTGCAATTCCATGGACTGAAGCACACCAGGCCTCCCTGTCCATCACCAATTCCCAGAGCTTACTCAAACTCATGTCTATCGAGTCAGTGATGCCACCCAACCATCTCATCCTCTGTCGTCCCCTTCTCCTCCCACCTTCGATCTTTCCTAGCATCAGGGTCTTTTCCAGTGAGTCAGGTCTTCACATCAGGTGGCCAAAGGATTGGAGCTTCAGCTTCAGCATCAGTCCTTCCAATGAATATTCAGGGTTGATTTCCTTTACGATTGACTGGTTGGATCTCCTTGCTGTCCAAGGGACTCTCAAGAGTCTTCTCCAATACCACAGTTCGAAAGCATCAATTCTTCAGCAGCCTTCTTTATGGTCCAACTCTCATATCCGTATATGACTACTGGAAAAACCATAGCTTTGACTATATAGGCCTTTGTCGGCAAAGTGATGCCTCTGCTTTTTAATACGTTATCTAGTTTTGTCATAGTTTTTCTTCCAAGGAGCAAGAGTCTTTTAATTTCATGGCTGCAGTCATCGTCAGCAGTGATTTTGGAGCCAAAAAAATAAAGTCTCTCACTGTTTCCATTCTTTCCCCATCTGTTTGCCATGAAGTGATGGGACCAGATGCCATGATCTTAGTTTTTTGAATGTTTAAGCCAGCTTTTTTCACTCTCCTAGAGGCCACCATTTAAAAGAATGTTTTCATCATCCCTATTTTTATTAAAATAATACAAAATCTTATAGCACGTAAATATACAACTTATCTATTATCATCTATGACTGAACACACACACACATTGTTTTCAAATTTTTACTGTAGTAAATGATTTTCATAAACGTCTTCTCACCTCTTTACTTCTTTGTCCAAATCCCTTTTCTTCCCTTAATTCCCCAAAGTGGAATTCCTAAAGCAAGTAGGAAGAAAGAAAGTGAAAGTGAAAGTCACTCAGTCATGTACAACTCTTTGTGACCCCATGGACTCTACAGTCCATGGGATTCTCCAGGCCGGAATACTAGAGTAGGCAGCCTTTCCCTTCTCCAGGGGATCTTCCCAACCCAGGGATCGAACCTAGGTCTCCCACATTGCAGGCAGATTCTTTACTAGCTAAGCCACCAGGGAAGGCCCAAACTGTTGAATCCACCCTTTTTAGTGCGTGGTTCTGAGTCTTCACAAGTATTTACAGTCATGTAACCAGCATGATGGGGATGAAAAACATCTCCATCACCCCGAAAACCTCCCTTGTGCCCTGAATCTGTCCTCTTGGGCCAGAGTCCTATGTACCCAGTGGGATGTGCGTGGTACTTAGGACAGAACTCAGGCCCTCCGCCGCGTCCGATACCAAGAGGACTGAGCTTAGACAGGGTTAGTGGTAACAGAGAACAGGAGAGATGAGAGATGTTCTATTAACGTGACCCTGCTGGATAAAAACGAATGAGTTTGGGGGCACAAAGCAATTGGATGTTTTTGCACAGGGGGACAGCAGCCTTCCCCACACCCTTGGATTTCACCAGCTTCTAGCCCTGAAGCCCAGAAAGGTGAAGCCACTCAGAGTCACACAGCAACTGGGGGGCAGAAGTCCCAAACTCTGCCCGCCCCCCAAGGCCACAGACCTTTCGTTGTTCCCTCCACCATCACTTCCTCCCCACCGTGAACTCTCCTTCCTGGCCATCTCTCCACCCCAGAGGCCCAAAGCATACAGAGGATAACGAGGGCAGGCCAATGCAGAAATCACTTGAGAGCTTCATGGTGACTTTGAAATGTTTTGGTGAAACCAGGCCTCCAATGGCAGATCTAAATTGTATCACATGAGGTCTGGAGGGTGGCGACCTCACGGAGGCAGAGACAACAGGAAGGGGTGCCAAGTGGAAGGGACGTCAGAGACTCAGCTGCCTCTGGGCCTCTGCCACCAAAATGCCTATATCCCCAGCAGAAGGGGCACCTGGCTCCCTGACCCACCCCCTGGAGACCCGGTGGGCCTCAGATGAGTAGAGGACTCATGCCCAGGGCTCCTCCAGGGCTCAGCACCAGCTCACTGGGCCTGTCCTTCCCTTTGCCCTGGTCCCGGGAGAGCCCCCGAAGGGTAGGGGCCAAACCCATTCAGGCTGTTGAACCCTGCAGTCGTTGCTGTAAGTGCAGGGCCTGTCTGCCACCTACAGAACAGAAGCAGACTCACAGATAGAGAACGGACTTGGCTGCCCACGGCAGGGCGGCGGCGCGGGAGGGTGAGACTAGCAGGTGCAAACTTCCACACGCAGAATGGATAAGCACCAAGGTCCTGCACAGGGAACCGTGTCCCACATCCTGGGATAAACCATACTGGAAAAGAAAAAATAACAATAATTGCACCGAACTTGCATGGGTTTTACTTTAGCAAATTAAAGAAGGGAACACATCAGTTCAGTTCAGTTCATTTCAGTTCAGTCGCTCAGTCGTGTCCGACTCTTTTCGACCCCATGAATCGCAGCACGCCAGGCCTCCCTGTCCATCACCAACTCCCGGAGTTGACTCAGACTCATGTCCATCAAGTCGTTGATGCCGTCCAACCGCCTCATCCTCTGTCGTCCCTTTCTCCTCCCACCTTCAATCTCTCCCAGCATTGGGGTCTTTTCAAATGAGTCAGTTCTTCGCATCAGGTGGCCAAAAGTACTGGAGCTTCAGCTTTAGCATCAGTCCTTCCAATGAATACTCAGGGCTGATCTCCTTTAGGATGGACTGGTTGGATCCCCTTGCAGTCCAAGGGACTCTCAAGAGTCTTCTCCAGCACCACAGTTCAAAAGCATCAACTCTTTGGCGCTCAGCTTTGACTTCTATCATCTGTGTCCCTGGTGCCCAGGTCTCAGAAACACTTGTTGACTGACTGACTGGTCACTCCCCCCGCCCAGTCACCTAGCCATGGCCTCCGGCTGGTAATAATGCTGCAGTTGCCAAGCTAAAGAGCATAGCTCTGGAGCCAGGTGGCCGGGTTCCAGCCCCAGCCCCGCCGAGTCCTTGCTGTGTGGTCCAGGTGGCCCCTCAACCTCTCTGTTTCTCTGCTGGAAATGGAAGTGGTTGAGTCTGTGCCCCGAAGAATGCCCAGGGGATGGTACAGAGGACATGTAAAAGGAGCACAGTGGGCCCTCAAGAAGTCGCTGTTTTTACGACCATCGATGAACATAACTTTCCATGCCCTCTGCCCGCCTTTCTCCCCGGAAGGGCTGGGACAGGAAGGTGGGGGGTCCCAGACAGGAGAGGATGAGGCTGCGATCAGCCACGTCGGAGGGGCTGATAGATAGAGCGGAGTCCAGAGAGGGCTTAGCCAGTCCCTCCAGTCAGCTGTAAATAAAGTGCTGGAGCCCAGGACAGGCCTGCCTCGGTGGAGACGGATCTGGCGACAGACGGACTGTCATCCGTCACTCCACGTGCAGCTGCAGACAGCCCACCAAGGCCCCCAGGCTGGAGTGTCAGCGGGCGTCCGGAGGCTCAGGAACAACCACTCCTACCCCCAGGAGGGACACTGGCCGGGCTGGGGGGGCCCAGTCCTGTCTGGAGAGTGAGGAGGCTGGGGATGCAGACAGGCCTGGGTCCTACAGCACTGCCCTAGGGCCTCACATATTCGCTGCCCTGACCCTACCTCACTCTTATCCCCATGTACAGGCAAGGAGACCGAGGCACAGAGAAGCTAAGAAACTTGCCCAAGGCCGCTTGGCTAATACATTGACTGAGCCAGTATTTGACCGCCCCCCCCCCCACAAAAGCCAGTGCTTTAATGCCTCTTGGGCCATAGGGAGCCACGGAAGGTTACTGAGGGAGAGAGGGGCCTGGTTGCTCTGCATGGAGTTGGGTGGAGGATGAGGCTGGAGGGGGAGGTCTGGCCCCAATCCCGTCCATGTCTGTGATGGACAGCAGCCCTGGGACAGCAGAGTCTGGGCCCTACTTAGGGATTGGCAGTGACAGCCCTGAGTGGGGAGTGGGGTGGGGGGTCTGAGAGCCTCTTCTGATTGGCGTTTCGTACTCTTCCTCACGAGGTCGGGAACAAGTGGCCCACAAGTCCACTCCCAGTGCCACCGCCAGGCCCGGCTGGCGTCCATTTCCTCCCTCTTGGCTGAGCCCACATATCCCAAGTCCAAGGCCGGGCCTGCAGGCCGCTCCAAAACACGGCGACATTGACGGTGTGGTTTCTCAGGACACCCCACTCCCAGACGTGCTCGCTGTACCTCGGCTGTAGGAGGTCGGCCCCAGTCCTTGCGGTTCTGACTTGTTCAGCTGCGGCTGAATTATCCAGAGAGAGCAGCCGGCTCCCCTCCCGGGGGTGGGGGAGGGGCGGCAGGTGGGCACCGCCCCCCACACCCCACCCCGCCGCAGAGCAGCCTCCGTGCCCACCTCTACTGGCACACACACTCGGCTGGGTCTGCAAAAATAACAAAATATGAAATTCAGATTAATGTTCTGTTTAGTCGGGATCTGAATTTCAAATCAGGACGAGCTGACTCAGGTTGACTGCAGTCCGTCTCCCAGAGCCCGTCAGCCAGCACCTGGGCCCTAAGCGAGGGGTTCTACCCTGGGGAGCCCAGCATATCCAGACGGGTGGGTGGGTGCTTTGTACCTAAACAGGCAGGTTGACAGGCCCCAGGCTCTGCCTTCAGAGGTCAGCAGGGTCCAGACTCCCAGCCGGGCTTCCATACCAGCCTTCCCACCAAAAATCTCCAGTTGCTGTGGGGCTTTTCCAGCTTTACTGAGGTACAGCTGACAAATTTGTAAGGTATTTACAGCGTGTGTCATGGTGATTTGATATATAGATACACTGTGCAAAGATTCCTCCCATCTAGTTAATTAACACATCAGTCACATCACACATTTATCTCCGTTTTTTTTTTGGTGAGAATATTTAAGTTTTACTCTCTTAGCAAGGACGTCCCTGGTGGCTCAGACGGCAAAGCATCTGCCTGCAACGCGGAAGACCTGGCTTTGAACCCTGGGTAGAGAAGTTCCCCTGGAGAAGGAAATGGCAACCCACTCCTGTATTCTTGCCTGGAGAATCCCATGGGCAGAGGAGCCTGGAGGGCTATAGTTCATGGGGTCACAAACAGTTAGACACGACTGAGCGACTAACACACACACACTGAGCAAAGTTCAATTATACATGCGATGTATCAACCATAGTCGATATAACAAACCAAGACTGTGTAATTAAAAAGCAGACTTTGCCAACAAAGGTCTGTCGAGTCAAGGCTGAGGTTTTTCCAGTGTTGTGTATGGAAGTGAGAGTTGGACCATAAAGAAGGCTGAGCGTGAAGAATTGATGCTTTTGACTTGTGGGTGTTGGAGAAGACAATTCAGAGTCACTTGGACTGCAAGGAGATCCAACCAGTCCATCCTGAAGGAAATCAGTCCTGAATATTCACTGGAAGGACTGATGCTGAAGCTGAGGCTCCAATACTTTGGCCACCTGATGCAAGGAGCCAACTCACTGGAAAAGACCCTGATGCTGGGAAAGATTGAGAGCAAACAGAGAAAGAGGCAGCAGAGGATGAGCTAGTTGGATGGCATCACCAACTCAATGCACATGAGTTTGAGCATATTCTGGGAGACGGCGAAGGACAGGGAAGCCTGGTGTGCTGCAGTCCGTGGGGTCCCAAAGATTCGGACACGACTTAGCGAGTGAACGATACACAACAGCAACCGCAGTCACCAAGCTTTATGTTAGGGTCTCACCTCTTATTCATCTTACAGCTAAAGTTCGTTCCCGTTCACGAGCCTCTTCCTCATCCCCATCACTCCTCCCCCACTCCCAACTGCCCCTGGCAACTACTTTCCTACTTTGTTTCTATGAATTTGACTGTTTAGAAAACATTCCACCAAAAAAAAAAAAAATACTCCATGTAGAAGTGAGACCACACAGTCCTCGTCTTTCTCTCCCTGACTTATCTCACTTAAAATAATACCCTCAAGTGCCAGCCATCCTTCTTTCTCGTGGCTGTCTGATATTTTGATTGCTTTTTTTTTTCCCATTAATTTTGCTGCACTGGCTACCGTCGGTCCCCACCAGAGCTAGGGGAAGATGCCCCCGCCGGCCCCTTCCCACAACCCCCTCTCATACGGCCCCTCCAGGCCTGGCACCGACCAGCTGGAGGCCAGCCCTGCCCTGGGACACCAAAGACACCAGGACTCGACGGTGTGCCCCCTTCCTGGCACGTCCCTCTTCTGCTCGGGTGCTCGACCCTCCTGAGCCTCATTTCCTCACCTGAGAAATGGGACAACACCACCTCCTGCAGGGACCTGGCTGGGCCCGCATGCACTCTGCTCAGCAACACTCAGCAGGAACTTATTCAGGACGCCCACATCCCAGGCCCCATCCCCGGCAGGTGGGGGGTCGGGGCTGGACACCGGAATGAACATACAGACCGAACTTCCTGTCCTCATGCAGCTGACGCTGCGGGCTGTATTTCTCGAGGCAGGGGCGGTTTGGTCTCCCGGAGGCCACCGGGCCGGGTGGAGATGTGTCTGGTTTTCACAAAGCTGGGGGCGGACCTGCTCGTGGCCTCTACTGGGTGGAGGACATGGACTGGTAACACACAGGACAGGCGCCCCCAGGGAGTTACCCAGCCCCAAACATCCGGAGAGCAAAGGCAGAGGAGCGCTGCTCTGGGGAGAGACAGTAGACCAGACGACCGAGGAAAGCCAGCGACTGTAGAAGGTGCTGAGAGCTCGGGAGTCAGTCCCACGCACGCAAGCAGGCAGAAGAGCTTCCTCTTTCCCAGCACAGCAAGCATGAGGCTTCAAGGAGGGGAAACGCTCCCAGGCCTGAGACCCAGAGGCACGCTGCCTGCCTGGCATTAAACCAGGCCACAGACGGTCCACGGCCACTGCGGGTAGACGTGCCAAGGCCCCCAGAGTCCTCGCTGCAGCCTTCGCCGCCGGCCCCAGGGGCCCAGAGGTAACTGTGTATTCTTCAGCAGGTGGCCTGACCTGCTCTCCCAGATGTAACATGGGGACCCTGGTGGGACTCTTTTGGGGTCAAATGGGACCTGGTCGCTTAGTCAGGGTCACGGTGTTATGGTACACAGTGGTGGGGGGTGGGGGCATGGAAGGTTCTGGAACACCGAAAGGAGGGCATGGTGAGTCTGCCAGGACCCAGAGGAGCTTAGAGAGGCTTCCCTGAGGAAGGAGCACCACCCCTGGGCTCTCACACCAGGTAAGCAGATCAGGAAAGAAGATAAGACAAACAGACTCACAGGGTGGGTGTCACTGGTGTGTACATGCGTGTTTGTGAAGACAAAGCGGGGGACGGGGTAGGATATGACATTGGGGTTCGGCCCCTACAAAGCAGTGATTGCCACACCCAGGGCACTACTTCATCCTCACCTCCTAACCTCCTAACCGTCAGACCTTCCCCTGACAGTCTCGTCTCAACTCAGCAGCCAGAGGTTCCTTGAAACCTAAAGTCAGACCTTACCCTCTCATCACAGGCAGTGTACAAGCCAGGTCCTTACAAAGCGCCACATCTGCCCCACACAGACCTAATCCCATAAGCCCCTCTCTCCTGTGCCCCCCGCACCCGCTGCTCCAGCCACACGGGACTCCTCCCCCATTCCAGAAACACTAATGCCTCAGGGCCTTTGCATCTGCTGTGCCCTCAACCAGGAGTTCACTCCCAGCAATACGCCAGGGTTTGCTCCACCCTCCTTCAGGGCTTTGTGCAGGCAGTGATGATGTCACAGAGAACATGACCTCTGAGCTGGGCCTTGAGTGGTGAATAGGAGTTTGCCAAATGGAGGAAGAGCGGCTTCTTCTTGAAGAGGGGTCCTGCATGGACAGAGGGTGCCATGTGGGAGAGCAGGGCACACCTGGGTCCGGGGCCCAGCAGGGAGACCTGTTGCAGCTGACCCAGAGGAGAGAGCCAAGGAGGAGTAGCCACGTCTCAAAGGTGTGGAGGCTGGGGACCGGCAGCCGTCAGGGAGGGGACTCTGAGGGTCGACCTCACCTACAAACAGCTGCTTTATCCCCTTGTTTTCCTTCACAGGTAAGTTGGCATCACTGTAAGTTATTGCGCTTATCCACTCTATAACCTTTTTTTTTTTTTTTTTGGAGTATAATTACTTTTGGAGTATATATGCAAGCCAAGAAGCAACAGTTAGAACTGGACATGGAAAAACAGACTGGTTTAAAATTGGAAAAGGAGTACGTCAAGGCTGTATATTGTCACCCTGCTTATTTAACATCTATGCAGAGCACATCATGTGAACTGGGCTGGAAGAAGCACAACCTGGAATCAAGATTGCTGAGAGAAATAGCAACAATCTCAGATACGTAGATGACACCACCATAATGGCAGAAAGCAAAGAGGAACTAAGAGCCTCTTGATGAAGGCGAAAGTTCAGTTCACCTCAGTCGTGTTCAACTCTTTGCGACCCCATGGACTGTAGCACGCCAGGCTTCCCTGTCTATTACCAACTCCCGGAGCTTGCTCAAATTCATATCCATCGAGTTGGTGATGCCATCCAATCATCTCATCCTCTGTCATCCCCTTCTCCTCCTGCCCTCAATCTTTCCCAGTATCAGGGTCTTTCAAATGAGTCAGCTCTTCCCAACAGGTAGCCAAAGTATTGGAGTTTCAGCTTCAACATCAGTCCTTCCAATGAATATTCAGGACTGATCTCCTTTAGGATGGACTGGTTGGATCTCCTTGCAGTCTGAGGGACTCTCAAGAGTCTTCTCCAACACCACAGTTCAAAAGCATCAGTTCTTTGGCGCTCAGCTTTCTTTATAGTCCAACTCTCACATCCATACATGACCACTGGAAACACCATAGCCTTGACTAGAAGACCCTGCCAAGCCTGTTTCCAAGAGGGTGGCACCAATTTGCACTCCCGTCTGCTACAGACAAGCCTCCTGATTGGTTCACCTCCCTGCTAATGACTGGTCTGTGCACAGGCATGTGATGTCCATCTGGCCAATGAGGTTTGAGGAGAGGACTGCCCAAGGGATGCTGGGAGATCCCCTTAATTCCCAATGACTCACAGGAAGAGACCAGCTCTCCTCTTCCTATGGACACCCTTGTGTCTGAATGAGATGCTCCAGCTACCTTGTGACCATCAGGAGGGCCCATCTGAGCAGAAAGATGGAACGGCCTGGGTCCTAGAGTCCATCACGGAGCCCCTGAATGAACCACCCCTGGAGCTGCCCTGCCTTTGGACCTCTGCTTGTTACCGGGAACTGTGAACCTTCCTTGTTGCTTCGGTCATTCTGAGCTGAGTTTACTGTTACTTTTCCAAGTAACAGCTGCCTTCCTGCCTCATTGTCCAGTAAATCTGCGGTGACTCACTCTCCTCTTCAGCAAATTCTTTCTGCTTGAACCAGCCAGAGTGGGTTTTGGTTACTTGCAGCTTAAACTCTGATGATTCAGAGGAGAGTCTGAAGGTCTGTTTGCCAACAGGCAATGGTATTGAGACAGGGATGAGAGAGCGTGCCTGAGGTGGAGATGGGAGAAGGTGGAGCTCCAAGCGTTAAC
Source organism: Oryx dammah (assembly GCF_014754425.2). NCBI lineage: Eukaryota > Metazoa > Chordata > Mammalia > Artiodactyla > Bovidae > Oryx > Oryx dammah. Next base: position 112,159,398 of record NW_024070187.1, on the reverse strand, counting down.
CACCACCCTCTCAGATGGAAACCGGGAAGATCACAGAACACAGCCGGGGCACGTACTGGAGGGACCTGAACACTGAGCAGGAGAATGCTGCCTTTGTTCTTAAAGGCGCGTGATTTTGACCAAAAGGGTCACCTGCTAGAATTTACGTTTTAGGGAATTTACCTGGATGAGGTACTTAGGGGCCTTGGGGAAAGGGTCTGGCATCTTCTGAGCTCCTACTGTGTGGGTGATCAGGTCCCCACACCATCTCAGCAAATCCACACAAATCCCCTCTGAGGGAGAGATTAATCTCTTTTCCAGATGAGAGACCTGGGGTGCAAATCCAGGAAGCGAGCGAGCCACATTGGCCAGCTGGTCAGGGCACAGGGAAAATCGACAGACACCTGACTTGGGCTTTTTCAGTCCCATCCTGCTGTATTCCCACGCATCGGAAGAGGGTTTGCATTCCCTGTCTGATCCTCCAAAAATCATCTGTGCTGCTCCAGGGAGGGGGAAACCTCTACCCCAATCAGCGTCACGTTTCTGTAACTCTTAAAAGCCAGTGACCAGGTCGGGAGCTTTACGTCTGTCTCGTCTCACAGCTGCCGAGGCCGATAAGTGATTCTCCATCTTCTCATGCAACGCTGATTTAAAATCAAAGCCTTTCCCAGGTGACGATGCTTGTCTGTGTGTCGTAAAGGAAGCTGAAGACATTTCGGAGCAATGCTGGAGCAGTGAGGGAGCAACCGGGCAACCGGGGGGGTTGATCTTAGCCCCCTGCCTGGGAGGCAGAGTCCAGAACCTGTGCTGCTTCTGCAGAAGCTACAGAGAGGGGAGTCTGCCAGAAAACCCCAAACTGAGCTCACTGCCAGCCTCTTCCGAGCCTGAGCAGGGTGCATGGGTCATGGGAACTGTGACGATTCAGCAGAAACCCAGGGACCAGTGCGGTGGTAAAGAATCCACCTGTGAGTGCAGGAGACTCAGTCGCAGGTTTGATCCCTGGGTTGGGAAAATTCCCTGGAGAAGGAACTGACAACCCACTCCAGTATTCTTGCCTGGAGAATCCCATGGACAGAGGAGCCTGGCGGGCTGCAGTCCACAGGCTCACAGCAGAGCTGGACAGGACTGAAGACTCGCAGGCACCTACAGGGACAGTTATGAAGAAGCAGCAATTCCAAACGCCTGTAGGGGCCAGGCACTCTGGGGACAGACGCTGTCTGACTGATGCTGCTGACCATCCCCTAAGGTGAGTGCTGCCCTTGCCATCCCCATTGTACAGGTGGGAAACTGAGGCCCAGGGTCACTGTGAGACTTGCTCACACAGCTGGCAGGACCTGGATCTGAGCCCGGGGCTGTCTGATTCTGAATCCAGTCCCACTCACCGGCCACTCACTCTGAGTGTGCACAAAGTGATCAGGGAGGCTTCATGGGGAGGAAGCATTTGTGCTGAGCCCTGAAGGGTAAGTAAGAGCCAGAGGTGTTAAGAGCAGAGAAAGGCCTTTCCTAGAAAGGGGAGAAGCATGAGCTGAGGCACAGAGGTGAACAGCCAGGAAGACAAAGCTGCAGGTCAACACAGAGTCCCCTCAACCCTCCATGAACCTCTCCTTTAAACTCATCTCAAGACGGAAAGCTGGGAGAAGCTACATCCCAAAGGAAGATTTGGGACTCAATTTCTCTCTGGAACAAAACTCTCAGGCCAAGATTTTAAAATTCTTTTCCTCTTGGAAAAAAAAAAAAACATCTCCGGTTTCAAGTCTACGTTTTTGGCAACCTCACTGCCAGAGCCTCTTTCCATTCAGGAGCAATGATATATCCTCAGCATCCGATGGAGAACGAGGTCTGGGAGGCAGGGAACAGACAGGGTGGGCGCAGAGAAGGAAAAGACAGAAAGGAGGCCTGTGAGGGGCTCTGATCCAGAGTTGGGGGGGGCAGGGGGGGTGCTGGGGCACAACAGAGGGAAAGAAAGGAACACCCGCTGAGCACCCACTACACGCAAACACCACTGGGGGTGCCGCTGCTCACGCCCGCCTGGCAGCCTGCTTGACCTGATGACATCCCAAATTCCAGTCTGCCTTCTGGCTGGCCAACATTCAGAAAGCACCTCGTGGGTGCGTGATGCTCCCCTGTGTCAGAAGAAAGAATTCAGCCTCTGTGACTCCTTCCCCATCAGGAGAACAAATGTACTTCCTTGATCAGAAGGAACTAACAGAGCAGTAAGATGAGACATTAATTAATTGAAGACATCCCCAGCAGAAGGAGGGCTTGTGTGGACAGGCCCAGCAGCCGGTGAGGGGCAACAGAGGCCAGCAGGTGGCCTCAGGGGCAAGGCCAGTTCTTCAAAGACTCTGGGCACCTGCTCTTGACGGGGGCTGGGACCACAGGAGACTCAGATGCAGGCAGTGAGAAGCGCACAGTAGATACCCAGGCAGCGGGTGTGGAGGGCACCCCTCTGCCTCACCAGCTCTGGTTTGAGGCAGTGGCGTGTTAGAGGACGTGATGCAGAGGCTTCCAATGCACCTGCCTTGTGAAACTTGGCCTCCTGTGCTCTGGAGCTCCGCCATGAGCCTGGCTCCCAGAAGGACACCTGGAAGAAACCTGAAACCAACTCAAGGCTGGGAGCCAAGCCCTGCTGACCCACAGCCTTGGCCAGACGTGCTGCAGCCATCCTGCAGACCCATGAGTAAGAAGATGAGTACTTCCTGTAATAAGCCACCTAATCTGGGGGGATAATTTGTTATGTAGCATGATGGGGCAATAACTGACTGATACATGATGACATGGTACCATCAGTGCTTGTCTGGAAGGCTCCTCTGTCCATGGGATTCTCCAGGCAAGAATACTGGAGTGGGTAGCTGTGCCCTTCTCCAGGGGATCTTCCCGACCCAGGGATCAAACCCAGGTCTCTCGCATGGCAGTCAGATTATTCACCATCTGAGCCACCAGGGAAGCTCCTTTTGGAAGTAAACGCAAGCGAGCTCAAAGGAAGCCCTGAGCAGTTGGAGAAGGCTTCTGGGAGGAGGTGACATGTGGACTGAGCCTTGAAGGGTAAGCAGGAAGAGAAAGCTGGAAGTCTCTCTCAGCTTATGGAGTAAGCACAGACAAGGAGCCAAGGTAGGGAAGAACACAGACTCTGCAGGGACGCTGCACCCGAGGATGGTGTAGTCAGGGCACGCGGGCCGTGCCCGTCACGATCACAGCCTGGCTGGACCACTGCAGAGCAGGAAACCTGTGCACTCCCTGGCAACTGTCAAGCCTGAGCAGTGATTCTGCCTTAGAGAGCGCACGGCCGCCCCCGTTCTGCCCTGGGAGACGTTCTGTTGCCCAGTGTCCCCACGGCCCCGGCTCAGTGCTCCATGGAGACAAGTCTGCTGGGGCACGGGTCTCCACGGCCGCCTGAGATGAGCACTGGGGAGAAGGCCCTCTCTCCAGGGGGCCGACCCCTCCACGGCCCGCCTCTTTCTGGTGCCACTGGGGAGCCCGGGGACAGTCTGAGGGGATCAACAGCCATGAGCCCAGACAGGCCCAGGCTGCTTTAGTTACCTAGTTCCCTCAAAACAGGCAGTTCCCAGTCCACGCCACGTGCACACATCCAGAGCCATGCCTCGGCTCGAAGCCTGAACATCTGAGTGTGTCCACCCTGTGCTGTGCCCATAGCCCCGGCCTCAGCCCAGGTATGTTTGTCCTGAGGTCATTCAAGATACCACGCTCCGGAGAGAAAGACCGCCTTCAGCCGATTATTCCCAGGAGACTCTTTCAAGGGTCCCTGCCAGCAGGAGGACTGGGGCCCGTTTCCTGCTGTGCCTGTGCCTGCCCTGTGTAGAGCTGCCCACATCACCTTCAGTCGGGGTGGGAAAGCACTGACCCTTTCACCCCTGGAGGCCTGAGCTGGTGCAGGTAGATGGCAGGCACGGTCTCATATGCACTGTCCTCCTCCACCCTTCCTCACAGACGGGCCGGCTCTAGTCTCAGCTCACACGTGTCTCGAGACACCAGCACACGCCAACATCTGAGCCTTGCCCTCCACCCCCTCGCTCTACGACCCGCACGGGCCAGCCGAGGACCGTCAGACAAAACCTCCTCCGCCGCATCGCATGGGTCTCTAGCCTTCCAACCATGATGGGTCTGCCCGAACAGCCCCTCCTTCCTTTCCCATTCAGCCAAGCCCACAGTCTCCATTTTGTTTCTCATCGCGTCCACCTCTGGCCACCAAAGTCTGCTTCGGCCAGGATTCCATCCAGCGGCTCCCGACAGCAGCCCCCTTTGCACAGTCAGAGCCCCGGGCAGGGCTGGGGCTGCACCGGACGCTGACCGTCCCCACTGGGGCCCACAGGCCCTGGGGACCCTCCCGGGGAGGAGGGCAGGCCCTTGGAAGGGCCCCGGCGGGGGCGTGTGGGGGGGTGGACTTTCCACTTTCACCAGGGGGTGAGGTTTCAAAGACCACATCGGGGGACTGACCGCCTAGACTCCCCATCAGGGGCGGAGGTGGCCAGCCTTCAGTCCCCACCCCTGCTCAGGACAGGCCTCTGCACCCGAGGCCACGACCCTGCGGGACAGCCCACATTCAAGGACGGCCCAGGCTGCAGCGGAAGGGCCTGACATTTCTCAGCTTGAAAGGGCCTTCGAGCTCTGGAGCCCTCTGTCAGGCTGAATGGGGCTGCCCTGGGCCTGGGCTCCGCTGAGCCACTTCTGCCGAATCCTGCCTCCCCCTTCTCCCTTTCCTGGGGCTTGGTTCCCAAAGGCACCCCGGATACAGCCCCAGCTCATTGGTGCCACCTCGGGTCAGCTTCCCGGGGGGGCCCAGCCTGGGACTCCAAGATGTAACACGTGCGTCCCTGGAGAGTGCTGGATGCTCTCAGGGACGACTCTGGAGGAACAGCCAAGACCCGACGGCGGACTCGGGGGGAAGCACGAGGGCCGCCCTGGGGTCCAGAGCAGTGAAGACCCCCCAGTGTCCAGGGAGGACAGGTCCTGGGGCCCAGGGTGCAGCCGGGGGAGAGGACCAGGCGGGCGGCCAGGGCGGGGCCTGACCAGGCCAGCCTCGTCGGCGGAGCACTCACCTGTGCACGCACACCCGCGGCTGCTGGAGCAGCCCTCCAGACCCGGAGAATCGGGACAACCCTGTCTGCGTGCGGGAAGGAGACACACAGGCCGGCTGCCCAGGAGGCGGGGCTGGGCACGGCATTTCGGTCATCAGGTGTCTGAACAGCCGTGCCATCTGGAGAGACGTGGCAAACCATCACCCCCACCTGCTTGGACCCCAGCCCCTGGGCTGTAGGAGCCCCTTGGCTGCCTGAGGTCCTAGGAGCCTGTGAACGAGGCTGTCACATTACAAACGCCCAAACCCCCGTCTCTGTGTAGCTGCCGTGTCCTGAATCCAGGAGCCTCTGCCTGGGGACCGAGACCGCAGCATGCTCAGGCAGCAGCAGGGGTGGCAAAGGCTTGGCCCCTCCAGCTGGGCTGAAGACGGGCATCAGAGAGGGGCTTCGGGGCCACCGTGGAGGCGAGGGGGCCCTCAAGGGCACAGAGGAGCTGAACTTGGAGGTGGAGGCTGGGAACGGGGGCCTGGGGGAGGCTGGTCTCTCCTGAGTTCACCTTGGGATGCTCCATCAGGGCCGGCAGGGCCAGAGGAACAGAGCAGAATGCCTCCGGCCAAGAGCCAGGGAGACATGGGGAGGCAACCCCTGCCTTGGCCTCTCCACTGTGTTCTTATCTCCATTCCTTGGAACAAGCTGTGTCCCCCACTGTGAGGCTTTGGAAGGCTCGCTTTCCCACCACCCTTTCTTAGATAATAAGCAGCCTAGATAAGCACCAATCCAGGGCTCCTCAGGAAGTCCCAGAACTTGTTCAGGGACCCAGACTCTTTCTGTCTCTAGGATCCCGGGCGTATGTTCTCTCCTGATGGTCACAGGATGGCTGCCAGGACACCAGGCGTCATGTCGCCATTCCAGGCAGGAGGGAAGAGAACAGGCTAAGTAACAAAAGATGTTCCCGAAGCCCCACCCAGGAAATCCACTCACATTCTCATGGCCAGCACTGAGTCACGTGGCCACCCACACGGCAACCAAGCCTGAGAGGTCTGGATTTTATCCAGACATGATGTGCGCCGCCCCCCACCCAGACACAAAACCAGGGTTCTGCCTGATGTAAAGAGAGAAGGGAATATTGGGTAGGGGACTCAGCCTCTTCCAACTGTGCAGGTGGGGTGGGAAGGCTCGGAATGGAGGTGGGAGCCCAGGGAGGGGGCCGGGCAATGGCCCAGATGACAGCTGGGAAGACCTCGGGGATGGAGCAGGGGGAGCGGACAGTATGTCCCACAGCAGGGCTGCCCCACACTGGTCCATGGGAGGAACGAGCTGGAGAGGCCGAGGCTGCGGGCAGGTTCCCCTGCAGCCCGTGACCTTGCGAAGCTGGGTGTGTGAGGCCATCCGCACACCCCCGCACCCCGTCCCCGGCCACCCTCATGCGTCCCCCACCCCGCCTCTCCATCCTCCCACCCCAGGGGGCCTACTGGCCTCTCCCTGGCATCCTGTCCTGGGTGCCCAACCCAGACCCAGCCCAGGCCCAGAGGAGGGCGGGCAGGGGCAGCCTGGGCAGGATGGGCCCAGGGCGGCAGTGTGGGCCTGCAGCTGAGGCTGGATCCTTCCTTTTACAAAGACTCCCAAGTCCACTCCCTTCCCTGTGGGGGCGGTATGCGCACATTAAAGCTGCCTCGGACTGGAGGACTGTGGCTGTCGGTAGGTTAGGTGATTTTCTTAGTATTCTCCCAGGTTTAACCCTTTAGTCCAATTGCTCAGTTGTGTCTGACTCTTTGCGACTCCGTGGACTGCAGCACGCCAGGCCTCCCTGTCCATCACCAACTCCTGAAGTTTACTCAAACTCATGTCAGTGCATGAGTACACACATACACTCAAGCGTGTGTATATGATGTGTGTACCTGTACATACATGCACACGTATATACATGTTCATGCAATGTGTGTACACATACATCCAGGCATGTTTGTGCGGTGTGTGTACCTGTGCACATGTGTGCGTGTACGCACATGTGTGTACACATATATCCAGGCAAGTGTGTGCACGTGTGTACGCATACATCCAGGCATGTGTACACACACGTGCACACATACACTTGAGTCGGTGATGCCATCCAACCATCTCATCCTCTGTCATCCCCTTCTCCTCCCACCTTTAATCCTTTGGCGTTGGCCAAAACCTCTGCCTCAGAAGCCGCCCAATCTCCGGCAGCTTTGCAGCTCTGCCTTCTTGCCTGGCTGGGGTGGGACTGTGTGTGAGCGCTGGTGGGGGGAGCAGAGCACCCTGGCTGGGATCTGAGCCAGACTTTCTCCCTGCAGTGCCCCCCCGGCCCCCGCAGTCAGCAGGGGCAAGACCCTGTGGGGGCATTTGCTTGCCTGAAGCTGCCTCAGTTTCCCTCTGCGGCATCCCTTGCCTGCAGCCTTACCTGCAGTGCCTCCACCTCTGCCACCCCCACAGCCCCAGCCCTGAAAGGACACACAGTCACATGCAACTTGCACAGATATGCCTGTGTACACATACACCACACGTACATATGCACATGCACACACATGCTCAGGTACACACACCACACACACATGCCTAGATGTATGTGTACACATTATACAAACACACACACATGCACACATATGCACAGGTACACACATGCCTGGGTGTATGCGTACACACGTGCACACACATGCACAGACACACACCACACATGCCTGGATGTGTGTACACGCATGTACACGCACACGTATGCACACGTACACACATCACATATGCCTGGATATGTGTGTGCACATTACCCACACATGTAGACATGTGCACATGTACACATGTGCACGTGCATGCACAGGTACACACACCACACAAACATGCCTGGATGTATGTGTACACACATGCGCACACATGCACACATATGTACAGGTACACACACATGCCTGGGTGTATGCGTACACATATGCACACACATGCACAGATACACACCACACATGCCTGGATGTGTGTGTACACACATGCACACACACGTATGCACAGGTACACACATGACACATGCCTGGATTGTGTGTGCGCATCACACATGTACACACGTGCACATGTGTGCACAGGTACACACCACACAAACATGCCCTGGTGCACACACTATACACACGTGCCCATATGTACTCACATTGCATTCGCACATGTGTGTATACATTACACACACATGCTTGTGTACATGCGTGCGTGTGTGCACATGCATTCATGCACATGTTCACATGTACACACCGTTACACATGTGCATGCCCACATATTCACATACATGCTCTTCTCCACACACTCCCATGTCCACCAGAGCGCACACCCACACTGCCAGGATGTCCTGGCTCTGGCCCAGTGGCCCTGCAGCGGCCACACCACGTGGCCGGTCTCCTCTCCCTCCTCATCACGCAGGGCAGGGCCGCCCACCCCGCGCCTTCTCCTGCTGGGCTGTCTCCCCCAGGCTGCTTCCCCGTGCAGGCGCCATGGTCCCGGCCCTGCTCCAACAGACTCCCCAGGCGACGCCTCTGCTCCAGCCATCCTAGCACAGCCAAGACCCTCCACAGCTGGCAGGCCAGCATCTCCTGGCCGCTCAGGAGCAGTCTGGCTGCCCCTGTCTCTGTCAGAACGTTCTGGCTGTGTTTGGGGATCCCAGCGCCACCCCCACCTCCCACCCCCAGGGGCCTCTCGGGTCAGAGTCAGACTCCACGGTCACTCCATCCCTGCGCAGGGCCCGGGGTTCAGCCTCCTGCCCTTCCTCCGGAGGTGCCACAGCCTTGGGGGCCTCTCCATTTCTGGTCCAGCTGCGTGTCTTAAGGCAGGTCACTTAACCTCTCTGAGTCTCAATAGCCACACCTTAGGACAGGGAGGCTGGACTCTGCCTCAGCTGTGCACTCAGCCTTGGCCCAATCATTGCATGCAAGCGCACAGGGCGCTCTGGCCTGCCTGCTGGGGACTTGTGCCCAGCTTGTGGCAGCGAGGTCATGGCCCCTCTCTGAAAACCCCTCTGGGGTGGAAGTGTGGAGGAGTTCCCAAAACTTAGGGACACTGGACAGACAAATAGGGGTTGATGACCCTGTCTCCCCAGCATGGCGGTCATGAGGATCATGCCCATATGGTGTTTTTACCTCTAAAGGGAGGTATAGAAAGACTACTTTTCTGAGACAGTAACAGCCACCCCTTTCAAACAAAAGTCCTCCCCAGGGTGCAGGCTGGATGCTGGCTAGAAACCTCTTGGTTTTAGCTTAATCTCCAGAAGGGCTGGTTTCTGGACCTGGGTGTGGAAGGAGGCGTGGACCAGATGGAAGGACGTGGGTCTGGACAGAAACTCGCTGTCTGCAGAAGGTGCAGGCGGGACTCCAAAGCAGGAGATGCCCCGTAAAAATCCCACTCAGCTGCATTACTGCCAAATTCTCACTCCCTCAGATAGTTCCTCCCATGTATATGCACACACACACGAACGAACACACACATATACACATGCACATGCACGTGTGAACACGTGCATGCACGTGCGTGCGTGCATAAGTATAGGCGCACTCACATATCCACACGTGCATATACACACATGCACACGAACATGTGTGCACATGTGTGTAACCCATGTGTACATGGGACATGCATGCATGCACATGCATGCCCGTGTTCACACACAGACTTCAAGGTGACTTCTGCATTGCCAGGCTCCAGCTGGAAGCACTCTGGGTGCCGGGGTGCTCGGGGTGTGGAGTGGCGTCCTTGTTACGGAGAAGCAGGCAGCCTCGTGTTGCCCTCACTCACTGGGACAGGCTGGGGGCCTTGCTCCCCGATACCTCGTTCAGGGCACACGGAACCCACCATACACGTGGGAAGGCACCACACACCTGCGTCTTCCAGTCACACGCTGTACACGTGCAGCAAAAGGTCCCTCTGGCTCCTCCTCCCCGCCCTGCCTCTCTTTCAGTCCACACACCTCACAAAATTGAGGCGACAGCCTGGCTTCAAGTTCCCGGCACACAGTTCGATGGCGGAGGCCACATGGAAACCAAGGAACCCGAGGAGGGGAGGAAAGGCAGGGAGAACCCAAGAGGTATAAGGCTTACCCGGGTCCCAAGGATACATGTTTGCAAGAGATTCCAGAATCCTAGCAATGTTCACTGATACAACTATGGGGAAAATTGAGCTGTTGTCCTGGGCAGTAACTGAAAGATGCAATCTAGCAGAAACCCATTATCCTGCAAGTATTTCCAATGAAATTACCCCAGAAAGGGTGCTTCAAATTTAATGACCTGCCCCCATCGCCACGCTGAGTTTCACATGATGGTTAATGCCCAGTGCCCATTTTCAGAGTTCTCCACTTAACAAATACTCAGTGAAAGCTCCGCTCTGTCCTAGGCCCTGTTCCGGGCACTGGTGCTTCAGCCGTGACCAAGACACGCAGGACCGACCCCAGCCTCATGGGGCTAATGTTTTAGAGGAAAACAGTGAAAGGAATGCCAGGGAGGTTGCTCCTTTTTCATCTGTTCTCTGAGCAGCTTGGGAAGAGCAGCCATGGTGCCCAGGCTCTGCCTTTACTATGGCCTGCACGCAGTAGGTGTCTTGGGTTGAACAAATGAATAAACAAACAGAAACTAAAATGAGACCTGTGGAACCAATTTGCCAGATAGGAAGAAGGTAACCCAAACACAAATCATCAAGACCACAGCTGCAGCCCAGAAGTAGCTGATCCATCCCAGCCCCGCTTTATTCTCCAGCCGAATCTCTCTCTCGTGGGCTGCTTTCCCTCTTCGGCAGCGTTGCAGTTTTAGCCAAAAAAACCACAAGTGCTCAGTGACTTCAGTCATGTCTGACTCTTGGCGACCCCATGGACTGCCAGCCTCCTCTGTCCGTGAGATTGTCCTGGAAGAACACGGGAGTAGCCATGTCCTTCTCCAGGGGATCTCCCCGACCCAGGGATCGAACCCACCTCTCCTGCATTGCAGGTGGATTCCTTACCACTAAGCCACCAGGGAAGTTCCCCCACCCCCCCAAAAAATGTATATATATATATAAGACCTTCAGCAAAATTTGAATCTCAGATTAAGTGACATGATTTTTAGTAACAAATATGTCCCCTACATTACTTGGGACATATTTGTACTAAAAGTGGCTCCCTGTTTATCTGGGATTCGTGTTTAACTGGGCACCCTGTGTTTTACCTGCCCACCCTCTTCCCCGGTGAGGGCAGGGAGGGCCCGGGCGGGTCAGCGGAGGATGGGCGGGTGGTTGAGAAGGAGATGGATCTCTCAGGACACACCTTTTGTTTTGTACTTGAGTTACTTAACTTTTTAATTAGCTATTCTCATTGTGAGACTCACAGTTAACATTAGGGGAAGCTGATGTTTGGCCGTTCTGAAACTGTCCCACGGTTAATCAGAGAGAGGGGGGATGCTTGGCGGGGTCAGGTGCACCTGGGCCCACACTTCAAGCAAGTGCGGGGCTAGAAGGGGAGCTCCTCCAACCACGTGGGGCCACCGGGGTTCCATCTTTCCATCTGGGGCTGACATTCCCTATTTATGCTTCCCCAGAGTGATAAAAATATGAACTTGCCCAAGAACTTCTGGTGTGAGCTGGAGCGTGACTCTCCTCCACCCAAAATGTTGCCACCAGTGAGAGCATGTCCATATGATCACGTGTACACGTGTGTTCACAGCAGCACCTCCCACAGAAGCCAAACGGTGGAAACCACACTCCTCCACATGGGATGAACGGGTGAACCAAACATGGTCCATCAACATGGTGGAATACTATTCAGCCACAAAAAAGAGCAGGGTGGACGTCGGCTGCAACATGGATGAAAGTCCAGGACAAGATGCTCAGCCAGACACGAAAGGCCACACCCCAGGGATTCCATTCCTATGAAGTGTCCGGAACAGGGAAACCTGCTGAGACAGAAAGCCAGGGAGAGCTGCTGCCCAGGGCTCGGGCGGCAGAATGGGAGTGACCAAGGCTAAACGGTGCGGGTTTCTTTTCGAGATGATGAAACTGCTCTATAACTGACTGTGGTTGCAAAACCATCGAATATATTAAACCTGTTTAATTGTCTGTTTAATGGGTGGATTAAATGGTATGAGAATTATGCCTCAATAAAAGTGTTTAAATTTCTTTATTAATTTTTACTGGCGCATAGTTGCGTTACACTGTCATGTTTAAATTAAAAAAAAAAAATGCGCCATGGCCTGTGTGTGCCTGGCCTCCTCTCACCCGCCTCCCGCCAGCCAGGCCCCTCCTGCCTTCGTGGCCCCCGCCTCCGCCCGGAACTTTCTGGCCCTAGGTTCAGCTGCCTCATCCTGTCCCTGGGGGCTGCCCATGCCCCCTACCCTCCCCCGCATCTTCTAACACACACCGCAGCAGATGACTTGCTTTGTTCCTTGCTTGCCATCACTTCTCCCCTCTGGATCATAAGCCCCGCTCAGGGAAGAGGGGTTGTCTGTGTTGTTGCCAGCTGTATCCCCAGCTCCAGAGACAGGGCCGGGTACCCAGCCAGAACTTAAAAATGTATTGGGGAAGTGGAGAAGATAGGGGTGGGTCAGAGGGAACAGAATCGAGGACCCTGAATCCCCCCAAAAGAAGCAATGACTGGGAGTGTCCTCCAGAAATACAGCAGAGGGGCCTGGAGATATGGTGGTCCCCGGCTTCCCACAGGCGTCCACGTGCAGGTTGGAAGGGCAGGTTCCACCTCACTCCCCACTCTCAGCCACGGCACCCCCATGGGACCTCCCTCCATCCACTCCCCCAATCACACTGCCACCACCCCAGGCCAGGCCACCAAGCACTGTCTCTCCGATGAGTAGGTCTTAAAGATGCCAAGGGAAGCCCCCTGACAGCAGCTCCTTAAAAGTGCCAGCATCTGCGGGTGGGTGGCGGGGGAGGGTCCTGGGGGGGACTGCCTCCTGGCAGGCATAGTGGGCACAGAAAACCTCAAGGCGGTTTGATTTCTCCTCACTCCCTCCGTCTTCCAGGTTGTAAAGGCTCCTCGCCCACATTGTTTTTATTTAAACCTTACGTCAGCATGGACGTGGCTAGCCCAGCCTGTGGGCAACACCCAGGAGAGGACTCAGAGGAGCACCTCTGCTTGGGAGGAAAAGTTGGTAGAGGTCTACATCTGCACGCTGAAGAACCAAAGTTAAAATATTGTATCAAAAAACAAGAAAGGTTTTCATACACGAATCCCTGCGGATGATAAACTTCCATGAGGTGCCCGGAAAGGCAGCTATTTTTACTGCAGCCGTCTTCAGAGTGGGCTCCCACGTAAGAGACGCAAACTGCGCGGGGCTTCTGATGCCCACGGTCGGCTTTTCGTTTCCACTCTTGTTTGGGCTCTGCCGCCAGAGCGTTCCCTGTGAGGACTTCGTGACTTTCCTGCCAGCCTGCTTCTCCCTCTGTGAGGTCTGCCAGACCTGCAAGTCCAAAATCTGTTCTCTTGGCCCATGACTTGCTCGAGCCCAGGCTCAGAAACTAAGCTAGGTCCCAGAAGGTCTCCAACAATTTGGCCCCTGGGCGGGGACGGGGTAGGGGGCTCTGGGATCTGCGTTCTGAGGACCACGGAAGCCTGGACTTCGGGGGGTCAGCTTCCCCAGCTGCCCAGAACTGCTAAATAAAGACCCAGAGGAAGGCAGCCCCTGCTGGAGAGAGCAGCAGAGGCAGCCCCCACCCCCAAGCTTGACAGAGCCGAGAGCCAGCCCAACACCTGGCCTTGCTAATTACACGGGCCATCAACTCCCTCCCTGGAGCCAGTGTGAGCTGGGTTTCTGTCACCCGCAAGTGCAGCCAAAAATGCCTCAAACCAGCTGCATGGGCGATCTTTTTCTAAAGAACAGCTTGGTGAACCGGGCCCTGTGGACCTGAATTCTGGCACTCGATCTCATGACTCACTGGGTGATCTCAGCCAAGGCGCTACATCCCCCCATGACTCAGTTTATCACCTATAAAATGGAGCTGATGTTCGAGGCTGCTTCCCAGAGCCCACGAGGAAGTGATGAAATAACAGATGAGACAGCACGCCAGAAAGTCAAAGTGCCATTCAGAGGAACAGTTGGCATCTCCCACCCAGCCCATCCATTTCTACCTCCTGCTCTGGACTCCAGCTCCCTGAGGATACAAGCCTCCCCCTCCTCATAGCTTCGCCCCTGACGCCCAGCACCAGGCCTGTTGTGGCTGTTCAGTCGCTCAGTCGTGTCCGACTCTTTGCGACCCCATGGACGGCAGCATGCCAGGCTTCCCTGTCCTTCACCAGCTCCCGGAGCTTGCTCAAACTCAAGTCCATTGAGTCGGTGATGCCATCCAACCATCTCATCCTCTGCCGTCCCCTTCTCCTGCCTTCAGTCTTTCCCAGCATCAGGGTCTTTTCCAATGAGTCAGCTCTTCACATCAGGTGGCCAAAGGATTGAAGCTTCAGCTTCAGCATCAGTCCTTCCAATGAGGTGCCAGGCCTGGAAGGTGTTAAAAACCTGGGTGGGTTCACACCCCAAAGAACCAAAAGCAGGGACTAGAATAGATACGTGCAGATCCATGTCCCCAGCAGTGTTATTCACAAGAGCCAAGAGGTGGAAGCAACTCTCATGTCCCCGGATGGATGAATGGATCAGCAAAATGTGGTCCAACCACACAGCAGAACAATATTCAGTCTTACAAAGGAAGGGAGTTCTGACACGTGCTGCAACACGGATGGACCTTGAGGGCCTTCTGCTCAGTGAAGTGTCTCACAAAATGACAAATCCACTTGTAAAAGTATGGTTCTCTTATATAAGTCCTCAGAGCGGTCAAATTCCTGGAGACAGGAAGTAGAATGTTGGGCACCAGGGGCTGGGGCTGGAGGAGCAGGGGGTGGTGTTTGATGGGGACAGAGGTTCAGTTTGAGAAGATGGAAAACTCTGGAGGTGGGTGGCAACAACGGTTGTGCAACCATGTGAGTGCACGCAACGCCACTGAACCGCACGCCTAATGGCTGAGGTGGTTTTAGGTTATGGACATTTTATCACAATTTTTTAAAACCTGGAAAGCAGGGCTTGAAACACACTGAATGGGAGGCATTAAGCAACTTCAGCAAACGAAACAGGGAAGCCCAAGGCCATTTGTTTGCCATGAAAATCACTCTTGGAAGTGCAGCAGGAGTCGGGCTGTGTTTGGCCTTTGCAAGTCGCTCGTTGGGAACCAAGCCTGCTCCGTAAATGCATCCGGGCCTTGGAGCCACAGTGTGGAGCTGCTTGCTGGGAGGCTGTGCCCGGTGAGCATCATTTAATCTCCACACAAAAGGCAGAGACGACGCTCATCCCCAGTGTAGACTTGGCAAAGCCGAGGCTCCGGGCGCACAGTGCCTCTGTAGCACCCAGAGCACACAGCAGAGAGCCCAGCCTCCACGCTTTCTGGATGTTTCTGCATCTACCCTGTAAACAATGCTAACAGCGGAGAATCTTTGGATTCGGAGAGAAACCTTCCACGTTTTGTTTACCAGCTTGAGTGGGGCTCAGCTTTTTTCAGCGCACGTGTTTTAGTTTAGCCATTTTAAATATATATTCAAACGAGAAATTTTCATTCACATGGGAAGGTAGAATTCTATGAATCAAAAATGTGCAGTGCCTTTGGTTATTTACAGAGAACTTGTACAGTCCCTGATTTATTTGGTCTTCAAAACCACCTGGGAGGCAGGATTCGCCCCCCCCTGTCAGAGGTGGGGTAGGGATGGTGGTAAGATCTCAGCCTTCCTCCCACTGGACAGGGCTGACTCTGGCAGAGCCAGGACCAGCTCGGCACGTGCACCTCCCAATCCCAGGAGCCAGACCTTTCCTTGTCACCCGGCTGCCTCTCACCTTCTCGACTTCTGACCTCCATGCTCCTTTCACACCTGTGTCATCACCCCGCCTTCAGTGCCTACCTTGGAGAGAACTGGAAGGACGCATAAAACCATAACATAAGGGCGGGCTCATTCAGGCTGGAACCCTGAGCGAGCCGTGTTAAGTCGCTTCAGTCGTGTCGAACTCTTTGCCACCCCATTGACTGGGACCTGCCAGGCTCCTCTGTCCACGGGCTTCTCCAGCCAAAAATCCTGGAGTGGGTTGCCATGCCCTCCTCTGCCTTCCTGCAGGGGATTTTCCCAACCCAGGGATCCAACCCGACAGAGCCCACCAGCCAGATAGAACCCTCAGCTCCTCCGCCTACTGCACTGGCAGGCAGGGTCTTTCCCACTAGCGCCCCCTGGGAAGCCTCTGGGCACCTCTGAGCACAGGGGAAGGATGGGAGGCCAGGAGGCAGGGGGAGGAGGGGTGGAAGGAGGGGGAGGAAGATTAGGGGCACAAGGCCAGCCTAGTATTGACCCAGCAGGGGCTTTGCACATAAATCTCTAATTGCTGGTCATGTAGGGAAGGTAAAGCAGTATCAAATCTGCATCACAGGAGCGCGGAAAGGAACACACAAGAATCCCCAAGGCCAACAGCCGGGGCTCAGGAGGCAAGTGGCTGGCACACAGGGCCCGGGCCCTGGCTCCGGCAGCACCGGGGGTGGACAAATCCCAGCCTGGCCTTTGGGGAGCCCGTGGACAATCGGAGCGCGCAGGGCGCACTGGCGGACCGAGAGCTTCCCTGACGACCCGCCGGGCCCTCCTGCTCAGACTGCAGACAACCCGGCAGCTGCCGCGGCACACGCGCCAAGCCCTGCGTGTGCATCCGCGGATCACTCTATTCTCCCACACTCCCCGCCAGGTGGGGGCCAGAAAGTAGCAGAAGCGGGGGTGGGCCGCGGAGGGGGAACCTGCGGGATAGGGGGGACCCAGAGCCCCGAGCCCCCCACCCCCAGCACTGGCCCGCCTCTCCCTGGTGGGAGGGGTTAGGGAGGCTGCGGGGTGGGGATGCGGCCTGAGGCCCGAAGTGGAGGCGGAACCAGGAGACAAGCCCCGCCACCCCCACCGCTCCTCCCCACCACCCACACTTCCCAACTCCCGGTGGAGTGCAGAGCAGGGCATGGGGCCGGAGCCAAAACCCATTCCAGCGGCCTGGTGTTTAGGGAGTAAAGCAGGGAAGAGCTGACCTCACAGAGGAAACTGAGGACCACACCCTGGGCCCCCGAAACTGGGCAGCAGAGGCGCGTGCTGCGTGCTAAGTCGCTTCCGGCGCGTCTGACTCCTCTTTGAGACCACGGCCTGTAGCCCGCCAGGCTCCTCTGTCCATGGGATTCTCCAGGTAGGAACGCTGGAGTGGGTTGCCGTGCCTTCCTCCGGGATATCTTCCTGACCCAGGGTGGAACCTGCGTTTCTTCCGTGGCCTGCATGGCAGGCGGGTTCTTTACCCCTAGTGCCACCTGGAACACCGGAGAGGCAGAGGTCATCTCCCCTAAATGTAATGAGGAGGCGTGGCGGGGTGAGGCAGCTGGTTGCCAAGGTGCGGTGTGCCTTTTAGAAAGATGCGCTGGGTACCACATAGAAGGTAGGTTAGAGGAGAGGCATCTTAGACCACTAGGATGGTGACCGTGGGGCTGGACACTCGGGTGGGCCGTTCTGGAGACTTCCCTCTAGGTGATCATAGAAGCTGCATTGCAGGAGCGCAGAGCAGGCGCCACTCTGCCCTGTAACCCATCACCAATAAAGAAGCGCTCACCCATTGCTTCCTGGTGACTTTCTGGTGGCTCAGACGGTAAAGCGTCTGTGTACAATGTGGGAGACCCAGGTTTGATCCCTGGGTTGGGAAGATCCCCTGGAGAAGGAAATGGCAATCCACTCTAGGACTATTTGCCTGGAAAATCCCATGGACATAGGAGCCTTGTAGGCTACAGCGCATGGGGTCGCAAAGAGTCGGACACGACTGAGCGACTTCACTTCGCTTCACCCATTGCTTCACACCAGCAGGGGAGACAGAAATAGCAAGCGATCCAGGTAATCCTGGAGGAGGAAATGGCAGCCCACTCCAGTATTCTCACCTGGGAAACCCCATGGGCAGAGGAGCCTGGTGGGCTACCGTCCATGGGGCCACAGAGTCAGACGTGACTGAGCGACCGAGCAGAGAAATGTGGGTAAACCAACAGAAGCTGCCGCAAAGGGCACACAGCACTCTAGCGCTCGGTACTGCGCCCATAAAGAGGGGTCTCCCATGAACTGAACGTTTTTGTCCCCCCCAAATTCCTATGTTGAGGCCCTAACATCTCTGCCCCGCCTCCTTGCATGAGGTGGTATTTGGAGGTGGGCCTTTGGGTGATTAGGTCATGAGGGTGGGGTCCCTGATGGGACTCGTGCCCGCCTCAGAGGAGGAGACACACAGGGAGAAGGCAGCCATCCCCAAGGTAGGAAGAGAAATCCCCTAGGAGCCCGACCACACTGGCCCCCTGGCCTTGGACCGGGGGTGTCCAGAGCTGTGAGAAGTAAGCCTGGGCAGTCTGAGCCCCTAGTGTGTGGCGTTTGTTGAGCTAAGACAGGCATGACTGCTGCAGCCAGGGATGTCAGCAGAGGCCTTCTGGTCCAAGGCCACCTGCTCATGCTGAGGCGCACAGCCCAGGGGACTGTCCCCATCTACGGATGAGGAACTCAGAGCAGGAGAGTGACCAGGGCAAAGTCACCCAGTTACTGAGGGGGCAGACACACCCCTCTAGAAGATACTTGGCATAGACTATGAGACCCGGGCTCAAAGCCTGAATCACCCTCTAGCCACATCACCCCAGAAAACTGACTTAACCATGAGCCTCAGTTTTACTCATCTGTAAAATAGGGACACTAATACTTACCGCAAAGGGTCATTTGACCTGTGAATGAAACTCCGTGTAAGAAGTGCTGCTGTAGACTGCCGGGTCGCAGGCATCCGTGAGTTGTCATGACAGTACTTTACTTCATGAGAAAAGCTTTTTTTATTGAGCCCCTCTGGAAGAGCCCCAGCCATCCTTCAAAGCCCCACCCCAACATCCCCCCTCTGGGAGGGTTATCATGACTCCTCCATGCAGGATTCCAGGGTACAGACCCCAGGCACAGCTTTCCCACAACATGGCAATGATGTGCCAGTGTGGCTGGCCCCTCCAGCCCGCGCTCACAGAGGGCAGGGGCTGGCACCAGCTCTATGCCTGGTTTCCACAAAGGGGCTCAGAAATGCTTGCTGAATTAATGCAAAAAAAGAAAATCACATTTACTTAGCTCCTACTTGGCATCAGACCCTTAAGCTGATGTAAACCCAGTAGCCCTCAGAGCAGGTCCCAGTCTTTGGCCAATAATTACGAATGCCAGGTTCCCCCGTCACTTCCGGCAGAAGCTTCAGAACCAGGGCAGGACACCTCATCCCCTTGTCCTTCTGCAGATTCTCCGGCAGCACCCTGGCTCCCAGATTGCCAGGGTTCCGGAGCCAAGCAGACAGCTTTGGTGCCCACGCTCAGTCACTGATGCTTGGGCTTCCCTGCAGAAGCCCTGCTCTGTCTCCGGGTATCTGGCCTGGGTTTCTTCGCAGGCAGATGAAAAGGCTGGGCAAACCCATCTCCAGGACCCACAGCTTCCTCGCCCTGGACTAGATAACCTTGCCCTCGGGTGGGGCGGTTCTACACCTTCTCCCACGGCCCCGTGGGAGTGAGCCTGCTGTCCACGGGGTCATCAGCCAAAGAAAGCAACCTTGTGTGCCTCCTTCCCTCCCTCTCTCTTTCCCCTACTGGCCATCATCTTCCAGGTAAACTGCCTGCCCCGCAAAGCTTTATCTCGAGGACCGCTTTTGAGGACCCCAACCTCAGATGACGGATGAGAAGGACTTCTTGCAGGGCTCTCATATTTCCTCTTCATGTCTGAGCAGGAAATAAACCTTTGCTCCAAGCCCCTGGGGCTGGAGAGCTTTTGGTTACAGCAACAAAACTCAGCTGAGCCAAGAACTGTGATCCCGTTTGGAGATGCAGACGAAAGGCTCAGGGAGCCAGTGGCTGAGGAGGCTTGGCTGGCAGAGCTGCCCCGTTTTAGGGTGGCCGCTCTTAACCACCTACTAGGGCAGGATGGGGTGTGGGGAGAAGGTGAGTCCCCCCAGTCTGCAGACCCCCAGGCCCAGGCGGCACTGGGAGCGGCCAAGCCTCTGCAGCCGGTCCTCGCTCTCCTACACCCTGTGGGCGCTGCTCCCCTCCCCTTCAAGGACCGTTTCTGCTCTTGAGCCAGACCTTGCAAACCAGCACACAGACACACAGAGACTGGCCCAGGGTCTGGAAAAGACGACAGTCTCTGCAGGTGTTCACAGTCTCCCCCCAGGAGAGAGTATCCTCTTTCTCTTCCACCTGGAGATCACCCATCAGCTTCTGTCCACAGGACCCCTTGAGATCAGCCTTGGTGCCCCCACTTTGGAGCCTCCTGAGGACGGGGTTCTGTCTTTGGTAGGGAGTTTGGAGGGACGTTCAGAGTAGATCTCTCCTCAGACCCTCCTTGGTCAGCCGAAGGACCATTGCCAGCTGTTTGTTTTCCAGAGTTTGCAGTTTTCTTGGCAGCTCCATCCAGGCCTTGGAAATTCTCAAGGTGTTTTTTAAGTACTCTTCGAGCTTTAATGAGAGAGGAGAAAGAAGCAGAGTGAGACAGACAGAGAAGAGACACCTGAAGCCCCCCCTGGAGCTGATTCACACTTCACAGCCTTGGGGACAGGGACCAGCCTGAGGGTGGGTGGATGGCTGCAGAGATTTGCTTAACCATTTGAAAGCCAGGGGCTGGACGAGTCCACCCCTGACCCTTGGGTTTGGCTCAAAGGCTGCATTTTTCAAGGCTGTTTCTCTAGACACCCTGGCCAGAGCGCAGATGGTGTATAAAATTTTCCTGGCTGGATTTCCATTGTCTGTTCATTTTCTGGCCTCCCCAGGGACTGAGAGGTTCTTCCTGTGGCCACAGTGCCTGACCAGAGCTGCCAGTCCTGGACACGTGGAGGGCTCCCCATCACAGGAGATGTGCAAGCCAGAGATGCCTCCAGTGGCTCCCAGGGCCTTGATAGCCAGCTGGATGTAACACCATTTAAGTAACATCTCATCGGAGACCCCCCTGCCAGAGTCTCAGCTCCAGCATCTTCCAGGGGAACGTGATCAGGCGTGGACAGTGGTGGCCTGGGGCCAGTTCCCATCAGGTGTGACCTGGCACACAGAACCAGGTCACCCGTCCTCTTTTCTCTGTCTTTACAAGGCACAAGGTCATCTCCTGCCTAGGTAAGGCTACGCATGCCTGGACTTTGTACTACCTCCCAGCCATCGGCCACCACGCTATCCTGACCCCCACATCGAAAGGTGGCAGACAGCTCCTGGAGCTTTCAGCATCTCAAAGGCAGGGCCACCCAGTTGTGATTGGTCCACACCAGCCCCAGCAGAGGAGCTCCCCTTCTTGACCTCAAGGTCTTCCTGTCCTATGTCTTTCTGCCTGGGATGTGGATGTGATGTCCAGAGACAAAGCAGCCTCACTCCTGGCAGCTTCATGCAGCAGCTTGAAATCACACCAGGGACCACTCCCTCCATGCACCTTCCTCTACATAACCTCAAGACCACACCCTTCTACAGATGAGGAAACTGAGGCTCAGAGTGGTTAAGCAACGTGTCCAAGGCCACACAGTTAGGAAGGAACAGAGCCTGTTTCAAGGAAACTAACAAACCAGCCTTCTCTCCCTCTACAGCCACCCCAGAGAAGCTAGCTGTGGGGTCCGCATCAGGGGCCAGTTCCTGGGCTTCTCAGGGGGTGCACACTTCTGGAATATGTGGCTGCATCTTCACCCCAGTACACTGCCCTTCAGGGTCAAGACCAGTAACAGTGACCGCAGGGCTTCCCTAGTGGCTCAGCGGTTCCTGATCTGGGAAGACCCCACACGCCACGGAGCAGTTAAGCCCGTGAACTGCAACTACTGAGCCAGTGCTCTAGAGCCCGGGGGCCGCAACTCCTGAGCCCACACACCGCAACTCCTGAGCCCACACACCGCAGCTCCTGAGCCCACACACCACAGATCCTGAGCCCACACACCGCAACTACTGACGTCCACACACCACAGCTCCTGAGCCCACACACCGCAGCTCCTGAGCCCACACACCGCAACTACTGACGTCCGTGAGCCCCAGAGCCCGTGCTCCACAACCAGAGCAGCCACCGCAGCGAGAAGCCCGCACACTGTAACTACAGCGTAGCCCCCCCGCCACCACAAATAAAACACTGGAGCAGTCGGGGCGGGACATGGTTGGCCGCCTGCTCCGGCCCGGGCAGCCTTCTGTGGGCTCCGTGTGCACCCAAGGGAGGTGCTGAAAGGTCTCTAGGGAAGAGCAGGGAGGGGAGCTGGAGCCAGGGGCCACCCCGCTCTGCCCCTCTGCACACTTGGGGGCCAGATGGGGTCCTGCCCCTCACTGGTGCAGCCCAGACTCCATTACCTGCAGGAACTCCTCCAGGGGGGTGTTTGGGGCAGGACAAGGGCATGAGTGTTGGAGTCTGATGGATCCAAGTTTTAGCTCACCTTCACCCCTCCCTGGCTAGCGACACCCCCTGCCCCTTGTCTGACACTGACTTCCTCCTGTAAAGACCCTGGGAGAACAGCACCAGCCCACAGGAGGCTGTGCAGGTTCAGGGAGGGGGCAGGTTTCAGCAGTGCAGGGGGCTCAGAGCAAGTGCTCTGTGCACAGCCGCAGTCACGCTTATTATTTTATTTTAATTTTTTGGCTGTGGTGGGTCTTTGTCGCTGCATGGAAGTCCTGCAGAAGAGTCCTAGAGAGAGGGCCTGATGTATATGCCACTTCTCTGATTGTCACTCTGAGGGCAGGGCAGGGTGTCTTACCACCTCCTCCAACACCGGAATCCACTGCAGAGCCGGGCACTGGCCAACACCTGTAGTGTGTTGAATAGGCGTCTGCACTGGGGTGGACAGATACCCAGAACTCATGTATGTGGACAGTTGGGCCCGGAAGCCCAAAGAGAACTAGGCAAAAACCCGTGTTCCAGGAACTGTGAGTCAGGCCCACACACAGGCTGTCACCAGGCCCAGGGCTCACAGATGGAGCCCTCTGCTCCATGCCCCGAACAGCTCCCCAAACCTGGACCCTCCGCGGCATCCCACCATTGTCTACAAGATAGAACTCTGCCACATTGCCGTTGCTTAGTCACTTGTTTCTGACTCTTTGTGGCCCCACAGACTGCAGCCTGCCAGGCTCATGGGATTCTCCAGGCAAGAACCCTGGAGCAGGTTGCCAGTTCCCTGTCCAGGGGATTTTCCCAACCCAGGGATCACATCTGTGCCTACTGCATTGGCAGGCAGAGTCTTTACCCCTGAGCCACCTGGAAAGCCCACATAAGCTGCCTTGTATGTTCTTTTTGAGAAATCATAGCCTGCATTGTGGTCAAATGCAGAGTATTTCTTCTCAGAGTTTCAGGGGCTACTCAGCGGCTCTTCTGTGTCTGATGACCAGGTGTTTTCTTTTGTTTGCTTTGTTCCTGCCACACTGGCGTCCCTGCTGAGATGGCTCCGTGACCCAGGGGCACGTCTTCTGCCTCGGGTCCTGCAGGTGGGGTCGTTCTGAGGGCATATTGTCACGTTGTTCACTGAAAACCTTCATGAGCTCAGAGATATTTAACACACATATTTTCCCGGCTGCACAAGGCAGCCGGAGAGCCTCCTCCTCCTCAGCTCTCTGAAGACAAATCCCAAACACCTAACGTCATCACTGTAGTCGGCATCCATCAGCCCACGTGCCTTCCCTGCCGGCAGGAATAGAAATGCCCAGGCTGAAAGGAGTCCATCTTTCCCAGCTAAGGAGTATATTGAGTGTAACTTCTTACACGGATTTTTCAAAATATAGTGTGTGCGAGACAGTTCCAGGAACAAAGAAGAATTGGAGGCAGATTATTTAAATCACCTCCCTTGGGGCTTTCCTGGGGGATCAATGGTAAAGAATCCACCTGCCGGTGCAGGAGACACGGGTTCGATCCCTGGTTCGGGAAGATCCCACGTGCTGCAGAGCCACTAAACCCGTGTACCACAGCTACTGAGCCCACTTGTCACAACTGCTGAAGTCCACATGCCCTGAAGCCCATATTCTGCGACAGCGGAAGCCAGCACGGCGAGAACCGTGTGCGCTGCAGAGATGACTGGCCCCTGCTCTCTGCAGCCAGAGAAAAGCTCACGCAGCGGTGAAGACCCAGCATGGCCAGAAAACAAACAAATAAAAGCATTTTTAAAGTAAGTAAATAAATCATCTCTCTTGGCTAAACTCTTTGCAGAGATGGGGAGTGGGGGAACTACGAGGCGTCTGGGGACTGACCTGGGAGCCACGGCTGGGCTGAGCTCCGTTGAGCCACATTTATCACCTCGAAGCTAACTGCTTGCTTCTAGACAGGACCAGACACCTGGCAAACAGCCCGACCCATGCAGTAAATCAAGGCTGGCGTGGAACTGAAGGCGGGGGCAGCTGGGAGAGAAGGCTGGACTCAGAGGGGGGTGTCAGCGGCTTGGGAGGAGGCCCCTTGCAGCTTTCTCATTATCCTGGCATGTGAGGGAATCAGCAGATTGAAAGAGGACCAGGTGAAGTCGAGGAGGAAGGAAGAGAAACTGGAGGGGGCAGTGACGGGGGAGGATGGGAGGAAAAACGGTTCCTTCTGTTCTGCTCAGCACACTGAGAGGAGGCAAGCAGAGCCCACAGCTGCAGCCAAGACAAGCGCAAAGACCTCCCCCCTCTCACTCCTGGTGTGATCAGGGCCTTAATGAAGTAGGATGCAGAGGAGAGACCTAAAGCAGCCAGGGCAATCCAGGAATGCTTCCTGGAGGAGGGGACAGCCAGATTGGAAGCCGAGTCGAAAGATAGCTACCAGCCAGACTGGTTCAAAATTGGGAAAGGAGTATGTCAAGGCTGTATACTGTCACCCTACTTATTTAACTTCTATGCCAAGTACATCAAGTGAAATGCTGGGCTGGATGAATCACAAGCTGGAATCAAGATGGCTGGGAGAAATAGCAACAACTTCAGATATGCAGCTGATACCATTTTAATGGCGGAAAGCAAAGAGGAACTAATAAGCCTCTGATGAGGGTGAATGAAGAGAATGAAAAAGCTGGCTTAAAGCTCAGCATTCAAAAACTAAGATCATGGCATCCAGTCCCATCACTTCATGGCAAAGAGAAGAGGAAAAATTGGAAACAGTGACAGATTTTCTTTTCTTAGACTCCAAAATCACTGTGGACAGTAACTGCAGC
Source organism: Oryx dammah (assembly GCF_014754425.2). Taxonomy (NCBI): domain Eukaryota; kingdom Metazoa; phylum Chordata; class Mammalia; order Artiodactyla; family Bovidae; genus Oryx; species Oryx dammah. The sequence continues at coordinate 112,134,245 of NW_024070187.1, read as the reverse complement.
CACTAAATTAAAAGATACTCGGTCCTTGGGAAGAAAACTATGACAAACTTAGACGGCATATTAAAAAGCAAAGACATTACTTTGCCAACAAAGGTCCATATAGTCAAAACTATGGATTTTCCAATAGTCATGTATGGGTGTGAGAGTAGGACCATAAAGAAAGCTGAGTGCCAAAGAATTGATGCTTTTGAATTGTGGTACTGGAGAAGTCTCTTGAGAGTCCCTTGAACAGCAAGGAAATCAAACCAGTCAGTCATAAAGGAGATCAACTCTGGACATTCACTGGAAGGACCAATGCTGAAGCTGAAGCTCCAATCCTTTGGCCACCTGATGCGAAGAGCTGACTCATTTGAAAAGACCCTGATGCTGGGAGAGATTGATGCTGGGAGAGATTGGAGGCGGGAGGAGAAGAGGACGACAGAGGATGAGATGGTTGGATGGCATCATCAACTCAATGGACATGAGTCTGAGCAAGCTCTGGGAGATAGTAAAGGACAGGGAGGCCTGGAGTGCTGCAGTCCTTGGGGTGGCAAAGAGTCAGACATGACTGAGCAACTGAACAACATTACAACCATCAGCCAGGCAAAGGCCGCTTGAGGTCAGAGGTCCAGGAGGAGAGGAAGGGATGCTCCAGGCTGGGACTCTAGAGAACAGAGGGTCTGCAAGATGTCAGTTCAGCATGCTGCTGGGGCCTGGAGGGCAAGGAGTTGAGGCTGGCCATCCTAAGAATGTAAGCTTTAGCCCAGGGCCAGCAGGGTGGCCTGTGGGTGGCAGAAAGGAACCACATGATCAGATGTTCCCAAGGGCCCAGCCAATGGCACCTCACCTGTGTTCTCAACCAGGGGCGATGTCAGGAAAATGACTTGGCAGATGGGAAACCAAAATATTCCCTCTGTGGCTGGACAAGTTGATTTTGGAGACTATGGCATCTATCTGTGGGCCAACGGGTCTCCTGACACTGGGCCCCAGGCCTCCCCAGTGTGGACAGGCCCCCTTCGTGGGGCCCAGAAAAGTGTGCTCAGACTCTGCTGGCCTACCTCACGTACCTGGACCGCCGCCTGTCAGTGGCTCAGAGCCCAGAAGCAGAAGTCTGAGTTAGTGCTTGTCAGGGCCCGGCAAAGACACAGAACCAGGGACAGATTTACACAAGAGTAGATTTATTAGAGGACTCGGTTCACAGGGTTGTGGAGGCTGAGAAGACCAACAATCGCACAATTTGCAAGCTGGAGGCCCAGGAAAGCCGATGGTGTAATTCAGTCTGAGTGCAAAGGCCTGAGAATCCTCACCCTGCTTCCACCCCATGCCTGTCAATATCACTTTACTTGGAAATGAGGTCTTTGTAGATGTAATCTGTGATGATGGAGAATGGTGTGCCCTAATCCTATTTGCCTGGTGCCCCTTGAGAAGAGGAACATTTGAACACGGTCACAGAGGGAAGAAAAGAAGGTCTGTTGTTTTAAGCCCCGTGTATTAGTTTTCTGAGGCTGCCATGACAGAACACTACAGATTGGTCGGCTTAATCGATGGAAATCTATGGATTCACAGTTCTGGAGGACAGAGGCGCAAGATCGAGGTGTCACCAGGATGGCTCCTTCTGAGTCTGAGGGAAAATCTGTCCTCTGCCTCTCTCCTGGCTTCTGGGGGTTTGCTGGCGATCTTTGGGGCTCCTTGGCTTGAAGAAGCATCACCCCAACTTCTGTCTTCATCTTCACATGACATCTCCCTGTGTATCCGTGTCCAAATGTTCCCTTTTTATAAGAACGTCAGTCAGATCGGATCAGGGCCCAGCCTGACGACTCATCTCTTTATTTTAGTTGAAAGATAACTGCTTCACAATACTGTGTTGCTTTCTGCCGTACAACATGAATCAGCCATAGGTTCCTCTTGAACCTCCCTCCCACCCCATCCCCTGCCTGAGCTGGTCCCAGGGCACCCGGCTGAACTCCCTGAACCACACAGCGCGCTCCCACTGGCTGTCTATTGTACACACGGTAATGTCTGTGTTTCCATGCTACTCTCCTTTGGCCCTCCCTCTCCTTCCTCTTCCCCCATGTCCACAAGTCTTTTCTCTACGTCTGCATCTCCACTGCTGCCCTGCAAATATTTGATGATCTCATTTTAACTTGATTAATCTATAAAGACCTTATTTCCAAATAAGGTCACATCCTGAAGCCCTGGGATTGAGACTTCAACATGTAAATTTTGAAGGAACACAATTTAACCCATCACATCTACTCAGAGTTCCAGAACGGGTTTATTTCTTGTCTTACTTGAAGATTTACAATGTTTAAGTGGGCCATAAAACTTTTCTGTTTTTGTGAGAAGCATCTAAGTTGTTGGTCTTGTATGTTTTCCTACTTAGAAGAAATTGAAATTGACTAAGCCATGGCTCACAGAGAGGTTTAATTCACTTCCCCTCCTCCTGATGCCCTGCCAGGATTTTCCTAAGCATGCCCATGCCCACATCTAGTGAGACTTTTCCAAGCCTGTCCTAGGTTTTTTTCTTATATTATTGTCTTTAATTGTGGTAAAATATAGATAACACGGGGTTCCAGGTGGCCCTACTGGTAAAGAACTCTCCTGCCAATGCAGGGGATGTAAGAGGTGACATTTCTGCACAGCTTGATTCCGCTCTCTTTAATCCTTCGGGGAGATGGGGGTGAAGGGGTGCCCACCTGATGACTCAAAACTGGTTTGGGGTGGACTTGAGGGTCCCTGCGCAGTTTGCAGTCTGTTAGACTAACATTAGGATGGGATAAATGCCCAGCAGGAGCACTGTTAGGAAAAGGATCCTGAGGTGGAAAATGGGCAGTAAACGTCGCAAGGGAAGTCAGACGGCTGGTACATTTGAAAAGTAAGATGATACCAGGGTTGAGGCTCCCAGAGCCAGGACACACACACACACACACACACACACACACACACACACACACACACAGAGACAAGACATACACACAGGCATACACATACACACAGAGGTATACACACACACACAGACAAGACATACACACAGGTCTACACACACACACAGAGGTCTACACACACACACACACAGACAAGACATACACCCAGGTATACACACACACACACAGGGGAACAGACACGAGATATACACACAGGTATACACACACACAGAGGAACACACAGAGACCCCCTCGGGAGGGGTGCTCTGTGTGCTGCACTGGGGTGAAGTGAGCAGCAGAGCCGACGAGACGGGCATGAGAGAAGCCCGAGGCTCCCCTGTGGCCGGAAGGGACTGGGAGGGTGGTGACAAGATGCCAGAGCAGAGACAGGCAGAGGCCCGCGGGAGCCCACAGAGCCGCTGACACCAGAGGCCCCCGCGGGGGGTGGAGAAGCCGGCCGGGAGTGGACCAGCTCTCCCTGGGGTCCCGGCCCACTCGGGCTCCAACTGGCTTTTCTGCCACCTCCGGACACTGGCTCTGTTCCTGCTGACAGGAGAGTCTTCGGCTGTGAGAACTCCCCTTGGAGAAAGTGCTCTCCAGCGTTCCGCCTGAGGGAGAAGCAGTGCAATCCGCGACGCCGCTTTAACTTGAGTCCCGGCAGGAACAGGGGCTCCTCAGGTGGTGCTAGTGCTAAAGAACACGTTGCCAACACGGGAGATGTAAGGGCACGAGCGGCATCCCCGGAGGAGGGCATGGCAGCTGCTCCAGTAGCCCTGCCTGGAAAACCCCACGGGCAGAGGAGCCTGGCAGGGGTCGCACAGAGTCGGACACAACTGAGCAACTTAGCACGCATGCGCTCATGGACAGGGAAGCAGTGTGGTTGTGAAAGGACTTTAGAAGGCCTTCACTCATTCATCCACTCACCGACAGGGGCTTGCACTGAGCGCCAGGGGCAGTCGTGGGCTGTTGAGATCCACAGCAGATACAACAGACCCATTCTGCCCTCACAAACTTATGTGCTGGTCAGGAGAGGCCCACAAAAGGCGAGATGGGTAAGCAAGACAGATGCGCAGCGGGGTGGACCGGCAGGGGGAGCAAAGCCTGGAAGGAGCACGCTGGCCGTCTGGGACCAGACTTGGGCCAAACTCTGGTTCCACCGTGCATTGGCTGAGAACCTCTCTCAGTTTATCGGCCAGTGGGGTGGGAAGAACAGGCAGAGCCTATAATTCAGTCAGCAGTGTTGAATGAGTGGATGGAGAACCCAACCTCACAAGCTGGTGAGAGCACAGCACTGGCTCCCAGGAGGTCTGATCGAATTCCTGAGATGTTGAGGATAGGGTCTCCCGTACCCAGAGGGGGTGGAGGGTCACAGAAGATCCCAGATAGAGCTGCTGCTGGTATCCTCTGCAGGACTAGAATGTTAAGCTGGGAAGGGATTATGAGAATGAAGACCTCATTTCCCAGACTCCCTTGCAGCTAGGTATGACCATGTGACTCAGGCCAACACGGTGTGAGCTGATATGGCACCTGGCACCTCCTAAGAAGACTCTTGCAGTGCGGTCTTTCCCTTCCCCCACCTCTGCCAGCCTGCTTTTTGGGATGTTGCTGTGAGAACCATGGTGAGGACAAGGGTCACACCCAGGGGAATGCAGAGCTGTGAGCAGGAAGAAGCCGGGGCCCCTGAAGACCTGGGGCCACAGAGCCACCTGGACTTTGGCAGATGGGGAATTAAACTTCTCTGGTTTAAGTTACTGTTGCTTTGGTTCCTAGTCCAGGAGGGTGTAAGGATGAGGGCAGGGGCAGATGTGCCCACTGCTTCCACAGACCCCACATCCATGTCTGTGTTTTCTGACAGCCAGGCCACCAGTGGTGGGGAAGGAGGTTCTGAGGCACTCTGGGTTCAGCCACAGCTCCAGAGAGCCCCTCTGCCCTTGTGCTCTGCTTGTGGGAGGCCCAGGCTTTTCACAATAACATGAGTGTTTTTGGCCTCATGAAACAGGCAAGAGTTACACTTCACCTCTGCTCATCACAGGGTCATGGCTGTTACCTCAAGATGTCTCCAGCTCCAGCTTTGGATTTCTGATCAATCCAAGTTCAGGGTCAAGAGTTCAAGGGGAGACAAAGAGTGCAGGTGCGCAAGGTCTCAACAGTGATAAGAGAAAAAGGAACAAAGGTCCGTAGAGTCAAAGCTATGGTTTTCCCAGTAGTCATGTGTGAATATGAGAGTTTGGACCATAAGGAAGACTGAGCACTGAAGAATTGATGCTTTTGAACTGTGGTGTTGGCGAAGACTCTTGAGAGTCCCTTGGACTGCAAGATCCAACCAGTCCATCCTAAAGGAAATCAGTCCTGAATATTCATTGGAAGGACTGATGCTGAAGCTGAAACTCCAGTACTTTGGCCACCTCATGGGAAGAACTGACTCATTGGAAAAAGACCCTGATGCCTGGAAAGATTGAAGGCAGGAGGAGAAGGGGACGACAGGGGATGAGATGGTTGGATGGCATCACCGACTCAATGGACATGAGCTTGAGCAAACTGCAGTAGATAGTGAAGGACAGAGGACCCTGGCATGTGCAGTCCATGGGGTCACAGAGCCAGACACAACTTAGGGACTCAAAAACAACATCCTACCATTTACATTTTCTAACATTTCTATAATGAGCATCCACTATTTTCATAATGAGAAGCTCTCCCTCCTGCTAATAATCCTCATGCTTCACATAGCTCTCATTTTTCTTCTAACAGCTGATTCTGTTGATGCACAGAATTCCAATCGCAGTACGCTGGTGATGAACAATTTAATCAGCCTCAGATTCAAATCCTCTCTCATGTCCACGGGCTTTGTAAGACACTCCTCTCAGGGTTCAGGAGTTTGCCACCACCCCCTCCTTCCCTGTCCTTCAGGCATCTCTGCAGGAAGAGCCGACAGAGCCCACCCTGCACCCAAGCCACACGTGGAGGCCGCTGGTTCCAGGGGTTGCCGCCGGCCCTCAGATGCTCTCGACTGTCAGTTCACGTGTTTGTTAGTTCCTCATGCAACTGATTTGGCTCTTTTTGAAGAAGGTTATTTCAGCCTGAACGTCTGTGGCCCCTTCTGGTGGCATCTTCTCACCAAGAATATACAGTTCAGTTTGGAGCCCGTGTGCTCCAGAGGAATGGCAGTGCCATTTGCTGCTGGTTGTCAGGTCCTTCTTCTAGGAAAATCTCTTAACCAGGGAGCCCCTGTCTCCTCCAGCTGGAGGGTTTTTTGTTTTTGGTGGGGAGGGGTGGCTCTCCTCTAGCACTGAAACAAGTGAACAAACAGAAGTGGGCCAAGAATGAGACACTATGATGGAAATCAGAACAAGGTGTATGACTAACCCATTCTGCGTACTGGGAGCCCAAATACAGATAAAGTGTAGAGGGTGGCCGTAATGCCCACCTCCTAGGACAGAGATGTGGCTTAGTGAGCCAGGTGGGGTTTCCATTGTGCCACATCTCACAAGGCCAGGCTCTGGTGTGGGGGCCTGCTTAGAAGGTCCATGGAGTCCAGCTCCTTGAGACAGCAGATCTGAGGCCCCCATGTCCTTGCTGGTGGACAGATGGGGGCTGCTCTCTGCTCTGAGGCCACCTTCTCACTAGACCCCCCCGCCCCATCTTCACACCAGCTGTAGAGATCTGAGTCCTTTTCATGCTGTGAAGCATTCTGACTTTGCCTGCAGGAGGAAACTTTCTGCTTTTAAATGGCTCACCAAGACTGAGCCCACCAGATACTCTCTACAAAAGGTCACCGGCTTAGGAGTCCAACTACATCTGCAAAGTCCCTCCACAGCAGCACCTAGATTGGTGTTTGACTGAAAAACAAGGGGTGGGTAGCATACCATATATATCTATTTTAATTTGCGTATTTCAGAGTTGGATAAAAGATGCAAATCCAGGCCCCTGCTGAGAGACAGCAATAATAAAGAGGGTGATGCAGCTGGTGGCAGCAGCCAACACTCTGATTATGGTTCTGGCTTCAGCTGTGATGGTTATGTGGGCTGGGAGTGGTTGGGAAAAACAGGCAAAAGCTCTGCCTTTTTCCAAGTGTGTGATGAACCTGGCCCATCTCCTGTCTCCCCGTCATGGCAGAGTAGGCTGGTCCAAGAGGAGACACCCGTGCGAAGCCTGGCACTTGCAGGCACTCAGCTGTCACAAGCATCACACCCATGACCCACGTGCTGTCGTGTCTTCTGCACAACCTTCTCCTGAGGACATTTTCTTTTACATGTGACCCCATCCTTGTTGGGCTTCCCTGATGGCTCAGTTGGTAAAGAATCCACCTGCAATGCAGGAGACCCCAGTTCAATTCCTGGGTCGGGAAGATCCACGAGAGAAGGGCTACGCTAACCACTCCAGTATTCTTGGGCTTCCCTTGTAGCTCAGCTGGCAAAGAATCCGCCTACAAGGCAGGATACCCTGGTTTGATCCCTGGGTTAGGAAGATCCCCTGGTGAAGGGAAAGGCTACCCACTCCACTATTCTGGCCTGGAGAATTCCAAGGACTGTATAGTCCATGGGGTCACTAAGAGTCAGACACGACTGAGCGACTTTTACTTCTTTCCATCCTTGTTGGGGGCACCGTGGGCTGTTCAGCTTGCTCTTCCTGCACCCCCTGCCCGGGCCACCCACTCCCCTTGCTGGAAATGCTTTCCAAGGGCTGACGGAGGAGTCTCCCCATGAGGGCAGCTTCACGTCCAAGTGCTGATGACTTGCACTGGGGTGAACTTGCAGACCTCAGCAGGCTGTCAAGGATGCATTTCCCAATGTGGCCACGAGGTGGCAGCACAGACAGGCCTCCGCTCGGGGAAAATAGACCGTTTTGGATGTAGATCCAGCGCATGGCCTCTTGGCTGTCCTGGACCCACGTTCAGTGACAGCAGAAACATCACGACTGCCACAGCCATCCAATGTCTGTTTCAAGACACTGAAGCCATCACTGTTGATAGTCCCCATGCTGTACTGTGAGCTCTTTACAGCAGAGTTCCCATCTGATTCCCTTGAATCCTAAGAAGAGATAGGAAATGAGTATTTGCACCTCTTTTAATCCTCAAAATAAATTATATAGTCTGAGTTTTACAGGTGAGCGGATCAATGCTGAGAGCAATTACATGATGCTGCCCAAGGTCACAGCCAATGAGAAACGTTTTAAATTTTATTAGCGTATAGCTTTTTGTTTTCTATTGGAGTATGATTGCTTCATAATGCTGTTAGTTTCTGCTGTACAACAAAGTGAACCAGCAGAGTGTACTGATTTACAATGCTGTGTTAGTTTCAGGTAAACAGCAAAGTGATTCAGTTAAATATACACATATATTCACTTTTTCAGATTGCTTTCCCATATAGGTGATAACGAATATTGAGTAGAGATCCCTGTGCTATACTGTAGGTCCTTGCTGGTTATCTATTTTACATACAGCAGTGTATGTTAGTTCCAAGCTCCTAATTTATCATGAGAAGAGTTGACTCATTGGAAAAGACTCTGATGCTGGGAGGGATTGGGGGCAGGAGGAGAAGGGGACGACCGAGGATGAGATGGCTGGATGGCATCACAGACTCGATGGACGTGAGTCTGAGTGAACTCCGGGAGATGGTAATGAACAGGGAGGCCTGGCGTGCTGCGATTCATGGGGTTGCAAAGAGTCGGACACAACTGAGCAACTGAACTGAACTGAACTGAATTTATCCTTTCCCCATGATGTGTTTTTAACTTTACTATAGAAAACTTCACACAGAGAAGAAATGGTCATTAATTCCCACACTTTATCATCCAGCTACCACCATTATCAACATTTTGCCTCGTTTCTTCCATCCTCTTTTTTTTTTTTTTAGCCTGCATAACCATAAAGCAAATTCCAAATTCTGCGGCAATTTAAATACTTCGTTGGCATCGCCAACTACGGTATTTTAATCTAAACATTAGGCCACCTCTCCCTAACAAAAATATCAGTAACTCCTGTCATCTAACAGTTTATATTTGACTTTCCCCTTATCTCACAAATGTCTTTTTTCACAGTTGGTTTGTTCGATCATGATTCAGATAAAGGTCCACACAGTCCATCTTTTATGCACTCTAATTCTCAAACAGTCTTACTTCCTTTTTCCCTCTAGACCCCTAACTAATAAACTGGGTCATTTGCCCAACAGCACGTCTTACCTTCTGGATTTGACTTTTTGCCTCCTTCTGTGAGTGGCCCAGGGCCTGACATTCAACGTGATGAGTGCTCTCAATGGAAGCAAAGCAGAACAGAGGTTTGGTCCTCACAGATGGCACGCGCAGGCAGCACTCCGTTGGGGACACCATGGGCTCTGCGATTCGGGCAGAGGGGCAGCAGCTGCGAGACCCAGGTACAAGCAGCACCTGGGCTCCTTCGTGGCACGAGACACAGTAGCACTGGCATTTGTTAAGAGTAACGAAAACATTTGGATTTTATGAGCTTTGATTGTGTCCCCGGAAGTCGTCTTCGATGCTGTTCTTGGTATGCTTTGGTGTCTTACTCTGAGAAAACTGGGCTTCCCTTGTAGCTCAGTCGGTAAAGAATCTGCCTGCCGTGCAGGAGACCCCGGTTTGATCCCTTGGTAGGGAAGATCCCCTGGAAAAAGAGATGGCAACCCACTCCAGTATCCTTGTCTGGAGAATCTCATGGACACAGGAGCCTGGTGGGCTGCAGTCCATGGGGTCGAAAAAAGCCGGGCACGACTGAGCGACTAACACACTGAGAAAACTGAAGGTGGAAGAAGAGTGCAAACGAAACACACCACCTAAGTCTTCTCACCCAGGCCCGACGCCTCCGCGCTGGACCCCACAGGCTTCCCGGGTTTTGCCTTAACAAAACCCACAGTACCGACGGAGGCCCCCTCCGGCCACCAGTCCGCCCTCCTGCGCCGCGAAGTCGCCGGCAGGACGGGCGGTGACCGCCTAACGCTGTTTTAACCGACTTTCCTGGAGCCCTGCGGTCGCCCGTCCACGAGCTTTCGTCCTTGACCTATTTGCTTTAGCCTACACTGAGCACCCAGAGTCTGGCTCGGTCCCAGCAGCTCGGGCTGTGAGGGAGAAACGGACAAAAGCCCTGGCGTCTCGCCACCTCCCGGAGCAAAGAGCGCCGCGAAACTTGAGGTGCACGGACAGGAAGGAAGAGTATCCTCGGCCCCTCAGTCCGCACTTCCGGCGCCCTCCCCAGGCTCTCTCTCTATTGGTTCTTCCCTTGACCACGCCCCTCCACGGAGGAGTCTGTTTCCTTCACCTTTCACCTCAGCTTCACTTTCTGGGTCCTCGCAAGGCCTCAAACCCCGCCCACCGACCAGGCCGGCAATTATTGGTGAATATGGCCTGTCCATCAGTGGAAAAGCGGTGGTGGATTGGCTGAGGGGAAGCAATTGGGCGGGAGAAGCAAGAATAGAGTCTCGCGCATGCCTGGTGCGCGCACGCAGTGCCGGCAGCAGTCATGGCGGCTCAGTGTGTGCGGCTGGCGCGGCGCAGCCTCCCGGCTTTCGCGTTGTCTCTCAGGTAAGGGGCGTCGATGGCCAGGCTTAGGAGGGGCGCGCTGTCCCCGCTGGCTCAGACGCGAGCCCTGCCCGGCTCCGGCCCGGGCGTCGTGGGGGTTCTTCCAGACGCTGGGCGCGGGCTCCGCTGGTTTCTCCTGTGGGGCCGTGCCCGGCCGCCGCTCTGTCCGTGCTGCCCGCGGGGCGGACGGGACGGCGCCCCGCGCGAGGCGGCGGTGGCGAGCGGGCTCCTTCCGCCCTGCCCGAGCTTCCTCCCCCTCCGCGTGCTGCGGAGTCCCCTGCCTAACCCACCGTGGGGGAAAGCCGTTGACTTAGAGTAGTGACGCCGCGGTGGAGGTCACGAGGCCCTGCCTTCTCCTTGGCTTTTCTTTTGCCTTTTTTTTTTTTTTTTTGCGGTTTCTGCCGTTTCAAAGTCCGGCCTCCTAACTTAGTTTAGTCCGTGCTTAGCGGACCGATGCTGAAGCTGAAACTCCCAGTAATTTGGCCATCTGATGCGAAGAACTGACTCATTGGAAAAGACCCTGATGCTGGGAAAGATTGCGAGAAGAGAAGGGGAAGACAGAGGATGAGATGATTGGATGGCATCACCGACTCAGTGGACGTCAGTTTGAGTAAACTCCGGGAGTTGGAGATGGACAGGGAGGCCTGGCTTGCTGCAGCCCATGGGATCGCAAAGAGTCGGACATGACTGAGCGAGTGAACTGAACTAGCACCTTCCACGTTGAGGGGAGCTTCGGAGAACCAGGTTATCTGTTAAGAGAAGCTGCTCTGGGCCGAACATGGGAGTAGCAGCTGCGCGGAGCGGGACCCGGACTTTGCCCTCAAGGAGCTTTATTTAGTGATGGTGAGACGGTAAATGGATCGGTAAAAGGGGACGAGGACAGGGCGAGGGGATGAAGCTGCGATTCTAGCCTGATCCATTGTATAGACAGCGTGGGAACAAACCCACCTGGGGAGTCTAGAGTGAGGACAGGCGATAGGCTCAATTTGCGATTTTTGTAACTGGCATTGATTGCCTGGATGTGTGTGCATGATCAGTCGTGTCCAACTCTTTGCGATCATTTGGATTGTAGCCAGCCAAGCTCCTGTGTCCTTGGGGATTTTCCAGACAGGAATACTGGAGTGGGTTGCTATGCCCTCCTCCAGGGGATCTGCCTGACCCAGAGATTGAACCCGCTTCTCTTATGTCTCCTGCATTGGCAGCTGGGTTATTCACTACTGGCGCCACCTGGGAAATCCAGTTGGTTGCCAAGACTGCGTGCATTTCTGCCTCTAGGAACAGGTTTTGTGTAAGGAGGCTCAAGTAGGGGAGAGGGCAAATTGAATTGTGTGCGGAGCTCTGGGAGCCTCCCTGCAAACCCAGACTGGCTGCTGCAGGAGGGGCTCTGCTGAGTGGAGCAGACCTGAAAGGCTGTGACTGTTTACACCCAGGCGCCAGGACACCTGGAAACTAGGGCAGGTCACAGCAGCGCACTCCGGCGTTAGATGGTTAGTTTGAAACGGCAGCTTGAAGGCCACTGGTCTTCACCCCCAGGCGATTGTTCAGGTGCTCTTCGCAGCCCCATGTGCTGGAGCCTGCCAGGCTTCCTTGCCATCACTGTCTCCCAGAGTTCGCTCAAACTCAGGTCCATTGAGTCGGCGATGCCATCCAACCCTCTTTTCCTCTGTTGTCCCCTTCTCCTCCTGCTCTCCATCTTTCCCAACATCAGGGTCTTTTCCAGTGAGTCAGCTCTTCACATAAAGTGGCCAAAGTATTGGTAACAAACTAATGTATCCTTTTATTCTCCTCAGAATAGGATTTCTGGTTTGTGTTTATAACTCGGGTCATGTTTGTGTCTTTCTCTAAGTCGCATTTCTTCCTGCACAGTTCCCCCATGGTGTGGCCAGAAGATGGCAGTTTAACACCTCCATCTGTTTGGTGGCTGCTCAGTATTCCAGACCGTGGAAGCAACAGTTTGTTCACAAATTTGTTCAACAGTTTGTTCAACAATTTGTCCTTGTGAGCAGTGTTCTGTTTCAAGCTTTTCATCCTGGAAAACATCTGTGTGTGCTGCCTTAAACACCCTTGTACACACACATGTTCTGTGTGCCCTTAGCTTTCCTGTTCATTGAGGCAGCTTGTTTTAATCTGGGAAGGAAATTGGATATAGTTTATTTTCAGATTGGGCTGTGGCATACTTTAGAGCCCCACTGGACCTGGTGAACAGATCTGTATTATTCATTAATGGCACTGTGGCCTTGGGCTTATTACTTAACCTTTTCCACATGGGGATCAGATTGGGTAATATCCCAAGTCACTTCCAGCATTAGTTTTTAGAGCTTTTTGTGTACATACCACCCCTGTGCTTTCCTGCCTCCATGCCTTTGTTCACGCCCTTCCTGAAGTGGATTTGTCTTGTCTATTCCTGCCTCTATATATGAAATCTTGCCTGTTCTTCAAAGTCCATCTGCCCAAATCCTTTCCCAGACCTCCATTTCTCCACAGCTAGAACTATTCTACTCTGAGCCTCCCAAAGCACTTGGTTCCTCTTTTATCACTTTCAAACCCAAGTTACAGTCTGTGAATATAGATACCTTTTTGCACGACTTTGGCCACCTGATGCGAAGAGCTGACTCATTTGAAAAGACCCTGATGCTGGGAAAGATTGAGGGCAGGAGGAGAAGGGGATGACAGAGGATGAGGTGGTTGGATGGCATCACTGACTCAGTGGACATGGGTTTGGGTAGACTCCGGGAGTTGGTGATGGACAGGGAGGCCTGGCGTGCTGCGGTTCATGGGGTCGCAAGGAGTTGGACGCAACTGAACTGAAGTATCCTGTGGGCAAGATGTCTGCCCACGAGGCTTTGTAATGGACAGCAGCACTGGACCTCACCTCCAGTAGTAGCTCGCTCTTTAGCACGTGGTGGGGTCTGGATGATCAGGAGTTCCTGAGAGTGAGGAGAAGGGGAGATAAGTACTGTAGCCTCGGTGCACTGACGTTTTAGTTTAGGCGTGTATTGCAGAAGACTCTACATAAACAAATAGCTTCTATATGTCATATGCAATTTGCCTTTATTGTATCTAAGACAAATCCTTTCTCCCCCACGTTGCAAGTAGTTTTAAATTACCTTTGATTTCTGAAGTCGTCCATCTGACTTTAACAAGCAGAAGAATCATGATCGTAATTTCTGTCGTGTGAACTTGCCTTCAGGCCTTCTCCTCGGCTGCTGTGCACAGCTGCAAAACAGAAGAACAACGGCCAGAACTTGGAAGAGGACGCGGGTCCGAATGAACAGAAGACAGATCTTCCCTCCACGGAGAAGACACTCATGGAAGAGAAGGTCAAGCTGGAAGAGCAGCTGAAGGAGACCATGGTAAGGCTGTGGGCTCCTGTGAGGAGCATGGTCTGTGGAACTCCAGGTCCATCTTCTGGGGATGTGAAGATGGCCTCCCTGACAACAGAGGCGGAAGCCAGACAAATTCTGTCCCTGTTGGGTTCTACAGCAAGTTACTGCTGAAGGAGGGATAGAACCCAAATCCGCTGTGACTCTGGTTGTCATGAGAATTATCTTCATGTGGTACATAGATTATATTGAATTAAGACTGAAAATGGTCTTTACAAGTGAGGAATATTCAGTAGGGCCCTTGAGCCTGGGTCTTTGGGAGGACAAAGGTGGGAGCCAGAGGTAAAGTCACATGGTGCTCTCCTAGGAATGCTGGAGTTTTTTGAACTAATTAGTAATACAGATTATGACCTCATGTGGAAAAGCGTTGTTGTTCAGTCGCTCAGTCGTGTCTGACACTGCAACCCCAGGGGCTGCGGCACTCCAGGCCTCCCTGTCCCTCACCATCTCCTGGAGTCTGCCCAAATTCATGTCCCCCAAGTCGGTGATGCCATCCGGCCATCTCATCCTCTGTCTTCACCATCTTCTGCCTTCAGTCTGTCCCAGCATCAGGGGTCTTTTCCAGTGAGTCAGTTCTCCGCATCAGATGGCCAAAGTACTGGAGCTTCAACATCAGTCCTTCCAATGCATATTCAGGACTGATTTCCTTCAGGATGGGCTGGTTGGATCTCCTTGTTGTCAGAGGCACTCCCAAGAGTTCTCCAGCTGCAGATCAGTAGTATCAGTTGCTTGGCAGTCAACCGTTTTTATGGTCCAGCTCTCACATACAAATGTGACTACTGAAAAAACCATAGCTTTGACTAGATGGACGTTTCTCAGCAAAGTAATGTCTCTGCTTTTTAATAAGCTGTTTAGGTTGGGCATAGCTTTATTTCCAAGGAGTAAGCGTCTTTTAGCTTCATGGCTGCAGTCACTATCTGCAGTGATTTTGGAGCCCAAGGAAATAGTGTGTCACTGTTTCTGTCGTATCCCCATCTATTTGCCGTGAAGCACTGTGCTAGGGCTTTGCTAACCCTCTTGTTTATATGAATCCTCACAACAGCCCTGTGAGTTGGCCGTTAATACCCCTGTTTACAGATGAGGAAACTGAGGCCAGGACTGTTTGGTAAACTTTCCAAGGTCACCTTGCTACCCAGTGGCAGGGCCACGGTCTGAGCCTGTGAGACCTTGCTCTTAACCATGGCTCTGGAACCCCCAGAAAGCTGAAGGCAATAACCTAGTGCCCATGAAAAATAGAAATGCCAGGAGATGGATATGATTATAGGAATAGTTGGTGCAAAATGAGGAAGATACAAGAATTCAAATGATTGTTACACAATAAATGTTCCAACTGAACTGTATCTGGGCAATATTAAAAATACCAAAGGTTCATTCCTGGGGCTTTTCCTCTTCTGTGGGGTAGAGGCCAAAGCTGTCTGCTCAGGGTGGTTGTTCTCCCGACCCTCTCCTTGGGGTGTGAGAACCAAGCCAGGTCAGCCCTTACCCTGGGCTTTAGGGTTCCCTTGAGCTGGAGATTCTGCAGAGGAATGAATGGTCCTTCCTTGCGAAGAACCATCAGAACCAACGGAAACTGGCAGCTTTTCTTGTCCTTTGCTCAGCTGTACACAGAGTGAGAATGGCCTTGGGGGCTTGTCAATATGTGATGCCTGGCCATCTTATTCCCCACATAGTAGAGCTAGTGGCACTGGTTAATTTACTTCTGTTTATTCCACAGCAGCTGTTTGTAATCCAGTCTCCAAAGTACTCATAGCTGTTGTTTGTATTTTGACTTGCAGTTTATTATATCACATTTGTTTTCCGATTAATTTGTTCCAGATTTATTTTGTGTGAATTTGTCTTCCCTTTTTTTTTTTAAGGAAAAATATAAGCGAGCTCTAGCAGATACTGAGAACTTGCGGCAGAGGAGCCAAAAATTGGTGGAGGAGGCCAAACTATATGGTAACTTTAAACACTATGTGATACTGATCCTGGGGAACATGGACGGGCGGGTGTGGCCCTAGGCAGCGTGATGGGTCAGGTGGGGAGGTGGGGCGGCTGCTGGCTGCATTCCGTCCAGCTGTTGAGATGAGTCAGCTGTTGCCTAGAAGGAGCAGAGTTGGCTGGTGACGCACGCTCGTAGTGGCGAGCGTGATTCTTTCGATAGAGTATCCTTCGCCCTTCTGCACAAGGACCTCAGTGTGAGCCTGCAGGTACTAGCAGAGGTGCCCTGAGAGGCTCGGGTCCTCAGCTGGAGCATCCTGACGCTGGTCTCACTTAAGACCTCGTCAGTCACTGTCTGTCTGTGTTGACAGCTTTGGATCCTTCTGTCATCATGCTTCCCACCTTACAGTTGAGGTCACTGAGGCTGAAATGATTTGCTTCTAAAATGGCGCTGGCGCCAAGGCCTGTCTCCCAACCCCATATATGTTGTGTTGATCACCCAGAAGACCATCTGAGTACTTAGGGGACAGAGTTTTCAGTCCCCCTGTTCTGGATGCAGAACTGATAAGAGGTTAAACACCCTGCCCAAGGACAGACCTTGGTGTTTGCGGTGGAAGCAAAGATCCAAGTTCAGAGAACAGAGAACAAACCTCTCTTTTTTTAAATTTTATTGAAGTATATAGTTGGTTTATAATGTGTTAATTTCTGCTGGACAGCAAGGTGACTCAGTTATACGTCCTTTTACACTCTCTTCCATTATTATCTTATCATAGGATAATTAACTGTAGTTCGCCGTGCTGCACAGTGGTAACCTGTTGTTCGGTCTGTGTATAATAGCTTGCACACGCTCATCTCCCGTGGAAGGTGTCACGGGTAACTTGGTAGTGTGTGTGCTCAGTCACTCAGACGTGTCCAGCTCTGTGACCCCATAGACTGTAGCTCCCCAGGCCCTTCTGTCCATGGGCGTCCTGGCAAGAATACTGGAGTGGGGTGCCATTTCCTCCTCCGGAGAGTCTTGCCAACCCAGGGATTGAACCCAAGATTCCTGTGCCTCCTGCATTGGCTGGCAGGCTCTTTACCACTGAGCCACCTGGGAAACCCTGGTAATTGGATCGTGATCACATTAAACCTGTAGATTGCTTTCGGTAGTACGGCCATTTTAACAATGTTAATTCTTCCAAGGAGAGTATGGAATATCTTTCCATTTCTTTGAATCATTTTCAGTTTCCTTCACTCATTGTATATGGTTCTCAGCATATAAGTCTTTGACCTCCTTTCAGGTTTATTCCTAAGTTGTTTATTATTTGATGTGATTTTAAAAGATATTACTCTTTACATTCTCTTTCGGATGTTTCATTGTTAGTGTAAAAAATTTCAGCCAATTTCTGTATATTAATCTTATATCCTGATACCTTGCTGAGTTCATTCATTTATTCTAGTAGTTTTTGTGTAGAATCTCAGGGCTTTCAATAAGTATTTCATCGTGTCATCTGTATATACTGACAATTTTACATCTTGTGGCTGAGACTCCCAATACTGTGTTGAATAAAGTGACAAGAGTGGGCATCCTTAGGTCATAAGAGTTTTTATTGTGAGTGGATGTTGGATCAGATGCTTTTTCTTCATCCTTTGAGATGATCATGTAGTTTTTGTGTTTTCTCTTGCTGACGTGCTGTTTCTCACTGATTGATTTGCATGTGTTGAACTGTCGTTATGACCCTGAGATGAGTCCATCTTGGTCGTGGTGTATGATCTTATCTATGTGTTGTTAATTTCCATTCGCTAATATTTTGTTGAGAATTTGTGCATCTGTATTCATCACGGATATCGGCCTGTAATTTTTTATTTTTAGTAGTGTCTGTCTTTGGTTTTGGTATCAGAATAATGGTGGCTTCATAGAATGTCTTAGGGAGTATTCCTTCCTCTTCATTCTTTTGAAAGTTTCAGAAGAATCGGTAGGAGTTCTTTCTATGTTTGATAGAATTCACCTGTGTAGCCATCTGGTCCTGGACTTTTGTTTGTAGGCAGTTTCTTTAATGACAGGTTCTGTTTCACGTCTAGTTGCCAGTTTGTTGGAATCATGCATGTCTTAATTCCGTTTTGGCGGGCTGTGAACTTGTAGGAACTTGCTTTTGTCTTCTAGACTGTCAAGTTTGTTGAGATATAATTAATTGTTCATAATATTCTCTTAATGTTTGTATTTCTGTGGCATCAGTTGTGATTTCTCTTTCATTTCTTATTTTCTTTATTTGGATCCTCTCCCTTTTCTTGGTGAGCCGGTTTTGTTTTTTCTTTACTTTTTTTAATGTCTGGTTTCTCTCTGATCTTCGTTTCCTCACTTCTGTTGACTTCAGGTTTTGTTTGTTCTTATTTTTCTAATTCTTTCAGGTGGTAGGTTAGGTTGTTCTGAGATTTTTCTTGCTTCTTAAGGAAGTCCTGTATCACCGTGAACTTCCCTCTAAAACTGCTTTAGCTGCATGGCGTAGGCTCTGTATGGTTGTGTTTTCATCGTCATTTGTCCCTAGGTAATTTTTAATTTCTGCTTTGATTTCATTGTTGACCCATTGGTATTTTAGTAGCATCTTGTTTAATTCCATATAGTTGGGTTTTTTGTTTTGTTTTGTTTTCATTTCTTTTTCTGTAGTTGATATCTAGGTTCATGCAGCACTGGTCAGAAAGATGCTGGAAATAATTTCTGTTCTGTTACATTTGTCGAGGCTTGTTTTGTACCCCAGTGTGTGGTCAGTCCTAGGAAAGGCCCTGTGTGCACTTGAACGTGTATTCTGTGTTTTTGGATGGAATGTCTTGAGAACGTAAGTTAAGTCTGGCTGCTCTGCCGCATCATTTTGGGTCTCTGTTGCGTTACTGACTTTCCGTGTAGCTCTGTCCAGTGATGCGAGGGGGCAATAAACTCTCCTGCTGTTGTATTCCCATGCAGTCTCTCACTTTATGTCTGTTAGCATTTGTTTTATGTACTTTGGGTGCTTTCTTGTGTTGGGTACATATATGTTGAGGAATATAACATCTTCTTGTATTGATTTTTAGTATTATATAGTGTTTTTCTTTCTGTGTTTATAGCTTCTGTTTCTGGAGAAGGAAATGGCAACCCACTCCAGTGTTCTTGCTTGGAGAATCCCAGGGACGGCGGAGCCTGGTGGGCTGCAGTCTGGGGTCACACAGAGTCGGACATGACTGAAGCGACTTAGCAGCAGCAGCAGCTTCTGTTTTACTGTCTGTTTTGTCTGATGAATATCGTGACCCCCCCCCCCACTTTCTTATTTACCTTTGCATGAAATATCTTTGTTTCTGTCCCCTCAACTTTCAACCGGTATGTGTCCTTTGGTTAAAGTAGGTCTCTGGTAGACTGCGTATTGTAGTTTGATGTATGTTTGTTTTTTGTCTTGTGCTTGTTGTCTTTGGATTTTGTAAATCTGGTGTGCGTTGTTGATTTGTGGTTACCCTGTTTTTCAAGTATATTCGGTTCAGTCGCTCAGTCGCGTCCAACTCTTTGCGACCCCATGAACCGCAGCACGCCAGGCCTCCCTGTCCATCACCAACTCCTGGAGTCCACCCAAACCCATGTCCATCGAGTCGATGATGCCATCCAACCATCTCATCCTCTGTTGTCCCCTTCTCCTGCCCTCAATCTTTCCCAGCATCAGGATCTTTTCAAATGAGTCAGCTGTTTGCGTCAGGTGGCCAAAGTATTGGAGTTTCAGCTTCAACATCAGTCCTTCCAATGAACACCCAGGACTGATCTCCTTTAGGATGGACTGGTTGGATCTCCTTGCAGTCCAAGGGACTCTGAAGAGTCTTCTCCAACACACAGTTCAAAAGCATCGATTCTTCGGCGCTCAGCTTTCTTTATAGTATGTTAATCTCTTCCTGTATCTGCTTGCTTTAGACTGGTGGTCATGTAGGCTCAAACATATTCTAGGGGTAAAAAAGTCAACATTTTCTTACTCCTTCCCCACACTTTATGATTTTGATGTTGTCTTTTACGTCTTTCGTGTTTACCCTTCAGGTGTTCATTGTGGTGTCATTCATTTCACATAATTTTTTTTGTTTGTTTTAATCTTTGTACTGGCTTTAAGTGATTCACTTTACAGTTGGGTTTTCTCTTGCCTATAGCTTCTTCTTTTCTACTTAGAGAAATCTTTTTTTTAATGTTTCTTTTAGGATAGGTTTAGTATTGCTGTGTTAAAAGTACAAATAGTTTCTGCTTGTCTGAACAGTTCTTTGTCTCCTTGTGAACGGTAGCCTTGCTGGGTAGAGTGCCCAGGTTGCAGACTTCCCCCTTCAGGCCTTTGGCTGCCTCCCTCCTGGCGTGCAGTGTCTCTGTGGGGATACCGCTGACAGCGTATGGGATCCCCTATAGCTCACTCCCTTTCTTGTGCTGTCTGTAGAATCCTCTCCTTAACTGTTCCATTTTAATTGATTTTTTTTTCCATGTGGACCATTTTTAAAGTCTTTGCTAAATTTGTTACAGTATTGTTTCTGCTTTGTGTTTTGACTTAAGACAGGTGGGGTTTTAGCTCCCTGATCAGGGGTTGAACCCGCGCCTGCTGCCTTGCGAGGCAGTTTTAACTCACTGGACCACCAGGGAAGTGCCCAGCCGCGAGGCACGCAGATGCATTTGCCTCCCTCCCTTTCTTTTCTGCTGGGATCCCTGTCGTGTACGTTGGCACATTATCCCATGGAGCTCTTACGTTGCTTTCATATTGTTTCATTTGGCTTTCTTGTCTGCTGTTCTGATTGGGTGATTTTCATTTTTCTGCCTTCCAGATTTTCTTATTTGTTAGGAGAAACAATTACCTACCATGGTCTTGGAGGGCTTTTTTTTTTTCTGTGTGTGGGAGCCTCCCTGTGCAGTAGCCCGAGTGGGTCTAACATTTTTGGTGCGAGGCCTGCTTTTATAGTATAGGTGCTGCTGGGTGTCCTGGCCACTGTCCCATTGATGGGGCGGGGGGGGGGCGGGGGAGGTGTGTGTGGCGGGTTGAGCAGGGCCTCTCGTCTGTGGTTGTCACAGCCCTGTCAGGGGAAGGGTCTGCTCCCTCCTGGTCAGAGTGGACATCCCCCAGATCTGTTTCTGAGCTGCAGACTGAGGCAGGCGGGAGTGAGCGCTCCCTCTGGGAGGGGGGCCACTGAACATGCCTCCACTGCAGCTGGCCACCAGGGAGCGTGCTGCGTGGTGGCCCCTGTTGTGCGTGCTTAATCGTGTCCGACTCGGCGGCCCTGTGGACTGACTGCAGCCCACCAGGTCCCTCTGTCCATGGGGTTTTTCCAGGCAGGAACACTGGAGTGGGGTACCATGCCCTCCTCCAGGGGAACTTCTGGAACGTCTGCTGCATTGGCAGGTGGGTTCTTTACCGCCGAGCCACCAGGAAACCCTCCCACTGCCCAGGCTCACAGGGTGTGCTGTTGCCCACTGCCCCCAGCCCCACCTCCACCGTGGGAGCACAGGCCGGCAGCCCTGGCATGCCCCACCGCCATGTTCCCAGAGCTGCCAAGGCAGACCTCTTGGAGCCCAGACCCAGCCTTGCTTTTGTGGGCATGCCCACCAAGCCCACACATTCAGGCCTTAGTAGGCCGGGACCGTCCCAGCCACGGGAGCACCAGTCCCGTGGGATGTCCCCCAGATGCTGCTGAGCTTACAGGGTGGGCGACAGTAGCGTGGATTGCAGAGCCGCGTCTGCGTGGGGGTGAGCGGCCGGTGCTGGCGGGCTCCCAGGGCTCCGAGAGGCCATGCTCAGCAGGAGGCTGCTGGGGCAGGCCCACCTTCTCCACGGGCCCTCTGACCATGGCGCCTCACTGCTTCTGCAGACGCGTTTCGCTCTCGGATGCTGTTACCTCCGCTCCTGTTTTTCTTTCCTCTTCTCTGGTCGTCCCCTGCACTAGCTGCGGGCCTGCTGCCCCCCAAATGCCCGCGTTCTTCAGGCCTCCCCTCCTCCCCTCACCACCCCCCACTGACTTGCCCTCCACAGGGCTGAGTGGTGTCCACACACAGGTGAACTGCCAGTTCAGTTTCTTCCCCGTTCTAGTCCTGGCTGTCTTTACCTGGATGTCTCAGAGGTAGTTTAAACTGAATTCTCCCCTTTGCTTTCCTTCCTCGTTTGAGTAAATGATACTGTCGCCCACGCAGGTGTTCAGGTCAGGCATCTGAAACTAGGCTCTCCCCCCACACCCACTCCCCTCCCGCCCTGGGGGCAGGGACGGCTGGACTCCGCCCACTCCCCGGACTCCGCCCATTCCCCCCTCCCACCCTGGGGGTGGGGCCGACTGCCCTCCGCCACGTCCTCCGCTCCAGCTTCAGCCCCGTGCCTCTGCTCCACACCCTTGGCAGAGTGGCCTCAGCTCTCCTCCAGTCCACCACCCTGCTCGGAGCTGTCAGCTTCTCTGCGTTTGTGTCTTGGTGGACTGGCGCCCTGGGCTCCTGCAGTGCTTGGCTCACTCCTGACTCAGGCCACACCGCAGGCTAAGTAAGCCATGTCCCTGAGGTTAACCGTCCTCAGCACTCAGGAGGGCTCCGTCCTGGAAGTATAATTGGTAATTGTATGTCTCACTGTGGCGATCGTGCACTGCATGTCTCAGACCAGCACTCCACGTGGGCAGACACTTCCCCAGCAGCTCGCAGGAGGGGTTAGTCCTTACTAGATGCTCACACTTTTATTGGATGAGTAGACTTTTAAATTTCATTTTCCAGCAACTGGGTGAAAATACTCTAAAACAAGGGAAGCTGTAAACAAGCGTTGCCTCCTTCAAAGCGTAGAGCCTTTGAAACTTGAGAAGACGTGAGCGGGTTTTGCTGGAGCCTCCTTGCTGCGCCGCAGGGGAGGGGGACAGCCGCCCAGGGGGCGCCTCTTGTCAGCCCCAGCTTCCTGCATTCAGCATCTGAAGGGTTGTCTTGAAACCACAGACGTTTCCATTTATATAAAATTTCTTAACTGTTATTTCTTCAGTTAGATCAAGGCTTGTGTCCTGGTAGCTTTGACCTCGTGGTGCCGAGTAATGGCTGATGTTTACGGAGCACTTAGTGCTCTAGGCCCTGTGAGGTGCGTGGCTTCCTGTCCTCATAAGCTCGCTGTGTGTCAGCTACTGTTGGTCCTGCGCTGTAACCAAAGCAGCTTCAACCCAGAGGGCTTCCAAACAGTCACAGGGCTGTCTGTGACAGCCGGGGGTGTGGCTCCAGGCCCCGCGCTTGGCAGCTGAGATGGGACTGACGTGTTCGGGAGTCTGTGACGTGCTCGGGAGTCTGTGTGTCCTCTTGGTCTCGAGCAGGACTGGGAGTTTTCAGTCTGGCTGTGCAGGTTTTCAGCTCCCTGTCTTTACACCTCATTGGCTTTTGTCTAAACCTCAGGAAAGTTTTTTTTGTTTAATCCAGCCCATTGAAATTCTAGCACAAAGTAGTGATTTGAAAAAAGGTGTGTGACAGACGGACTTCCCAGATGACTCAGTGGTAAGGAATCCACCTGCCATTGCAGGAGATGGGGGTTCAGTCCCCGGGTCGAGAGGATCCCCTAGATGAAGGCAATGGCAGTCCACTCCAGTATTCTTGTCTGGAGACTCCCAAGGACAGAGGAGCCTGGTGGGCTGCAGTCCACGGGGTCACAAGAGTGGGACATGACACAGCGACTGAGCACGCGCGTGTCACACAGGGAGGGCTGGTCGCTCTGAGCTGCCTGTGCAGTTGAATGCAGAATGCAGTGACGCTCTCCCGTAACTTGGTGCAGGCATCCAGGGCTTCTGCAAGGACTTGCTGGAGGTGGCGGACATCCTGGAGAAGGCCACACAGTGCGTCCCGAAGGAGGAGATTCGGGACGACAACCCGCACCTGAAGAACCTCTACGAGGGGCTCGTGATGACCGAAGTCCAGATCCAGAAGGTGTTCACGAAGCATGGCCTGCTCCGGCTGAACCCCCTGGGCGCCAAGTTCGACCCGTACGAGCACGAGGCGCTGTTCCACACGCCGGTCGAGGGGAAGGAGCCGGGCACGGTGGCTCTGGTTAACAAAGTGGGCTACAAGCTGCACGGGCGCACCCTGAGGCCCGCCCTGGTGGGGGTGGTGAAGGAGGCTTAGCGGCCCATGGGTTCAGTGCTTTGTCGTAATCACTCGCTGACTCTTCCAGGGCGGGTTCATCTTTTCTCACCTATGAATACTCTTGACCTTTTCCTAAACCTTGCTGCAAGGCTTTGGTAACCGGCGGCCCCCGCAGAAAAGCCAGCCAGTTGCACAGCTCCGAATACAGGAGTCTGTCCCTTGATTTTTAACACGTTCCACGTGCTTACGGAACAGGCTGATGGGACACTGCTGGACTCTGGGGTATCACAAAAAACACTGTGTCTGCTCAGACTCTGGCGACGTCAGAGTGTTTGGAGTCAATAAAAGGCCTTCAGGAACCCCGTCTGCTGGCTGGCCCTGCCGGC
Source organism: Oryx dammah (assembly GCF_014754425.2). Lineage (NCBI taxonomy): Eukaryota > Metazoa > Chordata > Mammalia > Artiodactyla > Bovidae > Oryx > Oryx dammah. Next base: position 112,110,091 of record NW_024070187.1, on the reverse strand, counting down.
TCCTCTGCACCCCGTGCGTCTCACTGTAGCCTGCGAGCTCCTGGGATGCTTGGCTCCCACTCAGGCAGTGGAGGGGATTGCTGAGGAAGGTTTATGACGCCCTTGGTGACAAACGTGATTTGACTTCCTTTATAATCGGTACCTACCTGCCTGCCTGCCCAGAATGATCACACCTCTACTTTGCCCGTTACCGAAGGTGACGGAATCAGTTGCCGTTGTCCTGTTTCGTTCACCTCTGGAAATGTTGAAATCTGTACCCAGCTAGTGACCAGTGACCTAAAGGTGTTTCCCCTAGTAAGATGGACTTTCCTAGAGAAAGCTGAGGATGTGCTTGCTATATTTTAAATGTTACATTTTATTTAAGAGGATTAAAGCCCTGATATTATTTTCCTAAGTTCTGATAGCTGTTCTGTGTGCTTTGATGGCGGAGATCCTCATGTTAAGGACAGCATAACGAAGCCTTCTGGGTCTCTGCTAAGACCCTGCATCTGTGTGCCTGATGCCCAGACGTGTTGGCTCGTGTCCCAAAAGGGCAAGAGGCTTCCTCCAGGGCTCCTCCTGGCTGGCGGCCGGCAGCCGGTGCGGGGGGCAGGCCTGGGTCCGCCCGTGACCGTGAGGGGACCACAGACACTCAGGAGCAGCACCAGCAGAGACAGGACCGGCAGATGCTGACCCTGTGACTCTCCTTAGGACCCTCCTTTCCTCACGCTAAGGGAAAAACGATGATGGAGCCAGAGAACAAGTAACCTCCCTCCCACAGTCTTTGCTTCTGAGGGGTACTTCAGGGACTGAAGATCAGTACAGTTATATCTATTTTTACTGCATAAAAATGAGGGGCACACAAGTTTGAAAGGTATAGGTAATAATCCCATCATTAAAATTGCAAAAAAATTTACCCTTTTTAAGTTGCTTTAAATTATTTGGTCAAAAGCATAGCCCAGGGATTTCCCTGGTGGCCCAGTGGTTAAGAATCCACCTCCCAATGAAGGGGACTTGGGTTTTATCCCTAGTTGAGGAACTAAGATCCCACATGCCACAGGGCAGATAAGCCGCAACTAGAGAACCTGTGCTCTGCAAGGAAACATCCCGTGTGCTGTAGCTACGACCTGAGGCAGCCCAATAAATGAGTGAAAAATACGTAACTAAAGGCGGTAGATTTCCCTGAGGAAACCACGCCAGGAGCCATGCCCACCTTTCCACCACGGCTGTGGGCACGTGGTTTTGCCTCTCTGGATACATCTGTACGGTTTCTGTGAGTGTCCCCTCCCATCCCTTTTCCGCTGGAGCTGCACCTGTTAAAAGGTGCTAAACCAGAGATGGTCTGGCTTAAATGTGAACGGTTTCCTGTCTCACTCATCCACGGTCACACTAACAGGAAAACATTAACTGTGTCCACACTGCCACCGCAGTTAGAGGCCCGTGGGCTGCCCTCGGGCCGGGTTCCCAGGTCTTCTCCAAATACGGCCTGGATCCGCTGCTCTCTGCAGGTGATGGAGCCGGCGCTGTCTACTCACCACAGGCTTCCGCAGCCTGGCTCCACGGAAGGTCTGGGTGTTTCATTCCTTTCTCGGAAGGAGCGCTGGCCTGAAGGGCTTTTCTGCTTAACAAGAGATTTATTTGAACTCAACAGTATGGAGGGAAAAACAGGCGCAAAGTCCAAGAGCCACGCTAAGACATGTCACAAGCTGTTCCCCATCCTGATTCTGAGACTGGAAAGCTGCGGCTCCAGGGGCAGGTAGTAAAAAGTAATTGGTGACACTGTTTGGTTCTCAACCTGTTTAATGTGTAAAAGGGGGAAAAAAGGTGGTAGGCAGAGTTTCAGTCTGAATACATTCTTGGAATGCTGGCCATCCAGAGTATCATTCTGAACAGCTGATTATCTTCTGTGACTTGAGAGAGTTTCAGTTTTGAAAAGACCTAATTCCATGGGACCATGGTGACTCATTTATCATAAGAATTAAATACAGAAACTTAAAGGCTCCAAGCAAACAGCAGGGGCGGGACTAATGTGACAGTAATAGCTGGAGTTGATGGGGCAAGAGGCAACCAATCATAAAATTACTTTTCCCTTGTAACAAAGGGTTCACACTTTTAACATAAATTATACATTCATTATGGTGTTTAAAAACAGTCAAGCCTAAATAAATTCTTCATACCATTGAGAAGAGACACACACACTGACAACCTGCTTAAGCACAGAACTTCTCGTTTGACAGCTCTTGGCCAGGGCCACGCACATTTTACAGGGAGCTTTTGCTTCTTAAGCTTAGTGAAAGTCTGGCAATCGTTTTGTATAAAAATAAGACTTAAATTTAAAACCTCACCAAACTAGGAATCTGATGTAGAAAATCGGTTACACCAGAGCAGCTAAAGCCCACAGTTCTCAGACTTCAGCACGCATCCCAGTGACCTGCGAGGCCCCACCCCGCGTGTCCGAGGCCTGGGGGCACCCAAGTCCCTGAAGGGCCACCAGGTTCCCCCGGGGACGCTGCACTGCTGCTCCAGGAACCCTGGCTGAGAACCCCTGGAAGGACGTAGCACCGTCTCTGCGCTCTCGGCAGCCACGGTCACCCTCGGGAGTGACACCACTGCCCGCTGCTTTACGGTCAGAGAGAGAGGTCCCAGGCTTGCAGTCAGGTCGTGGGGAGTGCTACTCTGCCAGCACGCGATGCAGTTTACAACTAAAGCCACGGACGACATGTTTGAGCGTCAGGCACTCAGTTGCGTCTGACTGCGACTCCGTGGACGGTGGCCCGCCAAGGCTCCTCTGTCCGTGGGGGTTCTCCAAGGCAAGAATACTGGAATGGGTTGCCATTCCCTTCTCCAGGAGATCTTCCCGACCCAGGGATTGAACCCAGGTCTCCTGCATTGCAGCTGGGTTCTTTACCATCTGAGTCACCAGGGAAGCCCCCAGTATACTTGAAGTGTGTACTTAATGCTGGAAATTCACCCTAGGGGACAGACAGGATGTGAAAGGAAAAGGCACCATAACTAAGCCGTCCTTGGAAATGATGAGGTGTTTTTTTTTTTCTTTTCTCTCTCAAATACCTTCACTTTAATGTAACTTCAAGCCCAGGCATCCTGGAAGGTAAACAGTCTGGTAGCTGTGGGGGATGAGAGGCAGGATGCGCCCCAGGACGGCTGGAGGAGCACTGGGGTCTGGCCACTCCACCGACTCTACAGCAGGGCCTGGGCAGGAGAGCCCCGGGCAGCTGGGAGACACGACTCCTCAGGTTCCTGTGCAAAGGCACCGTGCCCATCACGAAAGGGCGCCCCTGAGAGCTCTGAACCAGGCTGGGCAGAGCCATGCCAGAGTCTGGCTCAAGACTCTGAGCCACTTCTTTCCAGAGAAGCAGTGCCCAGGCCTCCAGGTCACCAGGGTCCCTCTCGCCTAGCCCAGCGCCTGAGACCACACAAGACACATGGCCAGTCTCAGAGAAAGAGGGGCTTGCCCCTGGGGTGAGAACCCTGGGAGGAGCTGACCCCAAACCCAGAACTCTCAACTCGCGGTGAACTTCATTTAAAATGAGTTCTTCCAAGTAAAACGCAAGGCCGAGTTCTAAGCCCAGCAAGAAGCACCCCCAGGGGAGGAGGCCCCGCGTTCTGCCAGTCTGCGCTGGGCCTCACGCCCCCCTCCCCCCAACCCCCTCCAGACACCACAGTGAGCTCCCTCAAAGTGCTATCGCCAGCCGTCGTGGGGAAGCTCAGTTTGGCCAAACCGTTCAACACCAGATTCCTCCCAGCGATTCCCTACGGATGACCGTCCCGCCCTTCCCCAGCCTCTTCTGCCTGGCCCGGTGCACTCCGCCTAAAGTGCCACCTGCCCGACACCGAGCGCAGCCGCAGCGGAACTCAGGTCACAGGGGTGAGCCGGCAGCCGGCAGCCGGCAGGGAAGGGCTCCTCTGCCCATCTCACAGTCCTGTACCACTGGGAAGCAACAACAAAAAAAGGAAATTTCCCGATCTCATCATCATATGCTCCACACTGAATACTTAAAGGCAAATCGTCACCTTAAAGAACTACGTTTAGGGATTCAGTTAAAATACACACGGGTTTTGTCTTCCCCTTGATCCGACTGTTGCTATTGCTTCTTCAGAGGACCGTAAAAAGAATTGATACCCTAAAAAAAGGACTCGATTTGTTTAAAAAAAAAAAGACCAACAATGGGGGAGGGGCGGAAAAGCGTTTCCTCTCCTCCTCCCGCCCACCCCCTTTCGTTTTGGCTCACAAAGCTTTTTTTTTTTTCTCTTTGCTGTCGGTGTGGCTCTCGCGCGACCATCCAGCCATCCAGCTGTCCGTCCGTCCGTCCCGGGCGCTCCGCGCGGCGGGCTTCAGGAGGCGTCCCTGGATATCCACCCGCTCTCGGTGAGGAAACTCAGGATCCTCTTCTTGAGGACTTTGTCCAGGTAGCTGGGCAGGCGGCTCTTGGAGGGGATGCCCTGGCGCTTCTGCAGGTGGTCCTTGATGATGATGGTCTTCACGGTCACGTAGCGCGCGGGGCTCAGGTTCAGCGAGCTGCACAGCACCTTCTCGCGGTCCGACAGGAGCTCGAAGCCCGGCAGGTGCTCGATGGCCGCGAACTCGCCATCCCGGCCGTCCTCCTTGCCGCGCTTGGTGCCCCCCGCTGCCGCGGCGGCAGCCGCCGCCGCCTTGTTCTCCTTGCGCTTCTCGCGCTTGTGCCGGGCCGCCTCGTACTCGGCCGACTCTTCCATCTTGGTGATGCCGTTGCGCCGGTAGCGCTGCAGCTCGCGGATCTTGGCACGCAGCATCTTCTCCTTGTGCATGTTCTCAAACAGGTCATCGAACTCCTTGCACGACATGAACTGGTAGAGCGGCCGCAGCTTGAGCCGCAGCTCCTTCTCCTCCTTGGTGACCTTGCGCCGCGCTGCCCGCTCCTTCTCCTTCTTGTCCTTGCCCAGGAAGGCGGGCACCAGGTTGTAGTCACGCGCGATGTTCTTGCGCCGCTGCCGCTCGCGGAGCTTGCGCACGTACATGTCCACGTGTGCGCGCTTCAGCTCGATCTCCACGTCCTCGTCGTCGTAGTTGACCGAGAGCCCGCTGATGAGCGTCTCGGCGTCCTGGTCGTACTCGATCTCGTAGTCGTCCCGCAGCGGCATGTAGCCCAGCTGCTGCTGCTCGGCCACCGAGATGTCTAGGGGAGGCAAGGGGGTGGTGAGGCTGGGAGAGAGGGGGCCCCCACTGGGGCAGGTGTGGTCGGTCACCCGGTTGGGGATGGTGTCGGGGATGCAGGCCTTCCCCAGGTTGCCGTGGATGTACATGCTTACGTAATGCTCCATCACTTCCTGGGGGGTCCGGGAAGCGCCGACGTGGGCTGCCATGTCTTCCTGCAGAGACAAGCAGCACCAGAGGGTCAGGCACAGGTCGGGCGCGGAGCTCCCTGGGCGCTGCGCTGTCCATCCCCCATGGCCACTCTGGATGTGGGTGCTGGGGGGAGGACCTTTGGGGAACCCATGCCCCGAGAAAGTCAGGACCCAGATGGGCGACCGGCCTGGAGCACACAGCTGAAAGCCACACCCCCCCCCCCCAACTCTTCTAGTTATCTTAAGAGGACAAGCAGAGGCTCCCTGGGGCTCGGGCCGCCCTGCACACCAGCAATCAGGCCTGAGTGGGCAGCCAGAGCCCTGGGGTTGGGGGCGGGGGGGTCCCCACTGACTCCAGTGACCTCTCCGCTCTTTGAACTAGAATAGATGGGGCCACGGGCCTCTCCACCAGGGAGGAAGCCGGCTCACGGCGCCGCCGGCGTCCCAGCGCAAAGGGCTGGGCTCCGTCTCTGATGCCCCGGCCCTGGGCCGGTGTGTTCCTTCCCCGGGTGGCGGTCAGATGACCCGGGAGTCCGGCCACCGCTTCTGCCGGCCCCTGGGGTCCAGCAAGCAGCTGGAGACTGGCCTGGGCTGCAGGCAGAGGTCACGCCTCCAGAAGGGACCCGCTCTGCGCGCACAGGGTTATTAATGGGAGGAAATTGTACAAGTCCCTCAATCTTTTCCTTCTGCCAAGAGGCCTCTTCCTTAAAGGGAACCGCTAAAGCCACTTGAGAAAGCAGCCGCCTGCAGTGTGCACTCGCTCCCTGCAGCCACTCTGCGCCTCGCCGGCCTCACTCCCCCGGCTCTGCCCCTCCCGCCCAGAGACGCTCAGCGCCCCCCCACGGTCGGGATGGTCCCTGCACCCCCAACAGGCCGAACGGGAGCCCAGGAAACCAGCCGGTCCCCTGGGGGGCTGACCCTGCCGACCACCGGGCACAGAGGGGAGGAAGGTGTCAGGAAGCCCCTCAGAGGGACCAGACCGGCGTCCGCCCTGCCAGCCTCTCCCCGGGGGGCGCCGCTCGGCGGGGGGAGGAGGGGTGTGGAGGGGGGCGGGGGTGTGGAGGGGGGCAGAGAAGGCCACATTGGGACCCACCCTGCCAGGCCACCTCTGTGCACCGTGAGGGGCAGCGGGGATCAGAGCGGAGAGCAGACTGTCTGCTGGAGAAACTACAAGCTTCTTTCTTTAAAAACCTCTCTCAGCACCAAGTGTGCAGTTATCCTTTCCCAGGAAACGTTTCGTCCAAAAAAACAAAAGGACGTCACAATCATCACTACCGTCACCATCTCCCAGGCTGCCACTCCTGCCTTGGAGCCTGCGGTCCTCAGAGTAAAGGAACGGGGGGCGCTGGGGAGCAGTAACACTCTCCCCCCAGCCCAGCCCACCCCAGCCGGGCCCAGGGAGCCCCCGGGACACATGTCCTTCCAGAAGGAAAGGCTGTGCTCACCAGGGAGCCGGGTGCCACCAGCCTGAGCTGAGCTGCCCACACTGGGCGGGCGGCCGGGGCGTGGGAGCCGTGCCCTCAGCGTCCGACCCTCGCCAGTGCGGCGCGGCTCAGCGCCGGGGCCCCAGGCCTGGTCCAGTGCGGCCCTGCAGTAGAGCTCTGCCCTCCGCGCCCCTCGGATGCCCGGCGAGGGGGAGACTCACAGCCCGAGGGCGCGGCAGGAGGCTGGGCAGCGACGCGGCATCTGAGCGAACCGAAGCAGCCCCGTGATCTGTCCGAGGGCCTCTCCGTCAGCTCCCGCCCTGCGGACGGAGCAGGCAGGGGCGTGCAGCCGTCCTCCGGCAAGGCTGCCGGGCCCCTCTGAGCCCCCCACGCGAGGCGGCGAGAGCACGTGGGAGACGGCGGTGGCCCGCCTGTGCTCGTCAGACACTCCCTCGGGGCCCGGGCCCCCAGCCCAGTGCCCAGGGCACGGAGCGGGGGGGTGGGGGTGCTGGGATGGAGGCCCTCCGCCGTCTGAGGACTTAGTGCTTTCCGCTGGCCGCAGGCACTGCCCGTTTTGAAAACGAAGGACGAGTCCCGAGCATGAGAGAAGCAGGAAGGGGGCACCTGGGCCGCCCCCCACCACAGGTGCCCTGCCAGCACTCCTGCGTGCCCTGGAGACACAGGAGGCAGTGTGCACCGGGGCAGCCCCTCAGGGGCGGTCTGTGCGGGTGTTACCAACTTCCTGCCCTGAGATGCAAGACGTTCACGTTCTGAGAGGGGTGCCGGGAAGGGAGGTGGAGGTTCTGTGCATTAGTTTTCCACTTATTTCAGTAAAACTAAAAGGGATTTTTTTTTTTTTAAGTTAAATTCTGCCTCAATTCTCTGTTTAAACAGGTCTAAGATTTTCATGAAAATTCAGTTCAGTTTAGTCGCTCAGTCGTTTCCAACTCTTTGTGACCCCATGGACTGCAGCAGGCCAGGCTTCCCTGTCCTTCACCATCTCCCAGAGTTTGCTCAAACTCATGTCCATTGAGTCGGTGATGCCATCCAACCATCTCATCCTCTGTCCTCCCCTTCTCCTCCCGCCTTCAATCTCTCCCAGCATCAGGGTCTTTCCCAGTGAGTTGGTTCTTCCCATCAGGTGGCCAAAGTATTGGAGTTTCAGCTTCAGCATCAGTCCTTCCAATGAATATTCAGGACTGATTTCCTTTAGGACTGATTGGCTGGATCTCCTTGCATCAAATTATATATATATATATATATATATATATATACACACACACACACACATACACACACACAAATATATATATAACACAGCGTCCTTAAAAGAGACGACCTCTGTTCCGGGAGGCAGCCCCGCCCCCCGGCAGCGCGCAGGCGCGCTTCCTCGGGGTCCACAGGCCGGTGGCCCACTGCTCCGCGTCTTGCTCCTCAGACGTCCACACTCCTGGGGCCTCCTTCATGGAGGCGGGTGGCCAGGGATAAGAAGCCGGGCAGTCTCTAGACACAGGCTGGGTTTCTCCAGCCCCGCCAGGCAAGGGGCCGGACGGCCGTGGGCCCTGCGCGGACACCTCAGTGACCCAGCTCCTCTTCAGTTAACATAAGGGGTTTCTGGCTCCAGAGGGACCCGGGCAGTGGCTGTTCATGAAGCCACAAAGCAGCGGGGCTGGCACTCTGTCCCCAGGTCCCCGCATCACCACCTTGGCAGCTGCCTAGGGGGAGGCCACTACTTGGGGAGATGCCGGCCAGCAACTGCTGAGAATCGACCCTGGGGACCACCACATCAGCTCGGCACCAGTGAAGAAGGCCCGGGAAAGTCCACAGGAGCCTGACTTCCACAGTCTCTGAGACTGAGGGCCGTGATAGAAGGGGACAGCCAGGCTCTGACCCTAGGAGTCCACAGAGGACACACAGGTTCCCGGAAGCAGTGATGGACACACCCCGACGATGACGGTTCATGCCGGCCGTTGGCCTGGCATCCAGCTCGTCTCATCTCGCGCATCTCCAGTCCCCACGTGTCAGTGGGTCACACCACGGAGGGACGGTCCCATCTGTGCCTTACAGCGGCCCGTGATGGCAGGGGGCAGGGTGGGTGGAGAGGAGGTCCTGTCCCTCCCACGTTCAAGGTCCAGGTTTTTTTGCTTCATCCAGATGGGTAGATGGACAGACAGACAGGCCCGCTGGGCGAGCAAGGAGCAGCCGAAGTGCTTCAGGGAGAGAGACTTGAAGGGAAAGTTCAAGTACAACTGAAACAGAACAAGGCACCCAGCTGTAGCCTGAAGGTAGCCCTTTTCCCACTGCAGCTTGCGGTAACAACCCGGGAAGCAGCCCAAAGTCTGGAGGTTTGTTCTCTTATACGCGAACTTAAAAAAAGACTCCCATTTTTAGAACAAGGTGAGGAGAGTTCGATATGCTGCTTCCTGGAGTCCTTTGAAAAATAAAACGCATCTCTGAGACGCTGAACTGGGCCCATGAGGTCACCAAAGGGAAAAGACGGAGGCCAGTCCCACCGTGGGCTGGCCAGCTCCTGGTGGGGCTGCCACGGGGTCTCTCCCCTCAGGCTGAGGCCGCCCCGCCCTATGACCCGGCCTCTGCCGACAAATGCCAGCTCCCCTCTCTCTGCACAGCCTGGGGCCGGGCCTCGGGCCCGCTCCAGGCCCCACCCCTTCACTGCTGAGGGACCTGGATGTGTCAGGGACTAACTTCTCTGCGCCTCAGTCTCCAGGTCTGGATTATGGGGGTGCTACTGACTACCACCTTCACAGGACGGTCCAGTGCTGGGCACGGTTTGGCCCGTGGACGCTGGCTTTGTTATTCCTACTACGAAGCTGTTAGCGTCGCTTCCAGGGCCTGTGTTCACCCAGGTCACCTCCTCCAGGAAGGCGTCCGTGATGCCCAGAGTGAGACTCGCATCCTAGCTCACTCACTCACTGCTGTGAGGCGTGTGTCACCTCTGCTCCTGCTTACGATCTCTAATTGCTCCTCTGAAGTGTTCTGTCGGGATAAAACACACTATCGTGAGCAACCACAGGTAACGCGTACGGGTTCCACCTCATCTCATCCACCGCGCAGCGTCCCCCACCTCCCACATCGGGAGGACCACCTTGGGCGCGGCCACCCCAGGAACACAGGCCAGCTCTCGCCCACCCTAGCACCAGGGGTGCAGCCCACCCACAGGCAGGGCGGTGCCAGCACTCCCCTTTCCGGACGGACCACCTCACAGGCATGCAGCCGTGGCCCCCTCTCTGACCCCTGGGACATGTGGGGGACACCGCGGACCCACTTCTTGCCGGTGCAGAGCATCCAGTCCCCTGTCTCTGCGCAAACCGGGGCCTTTATCAGGACGACTCTCTCAGTCGCGTCACAGGGCACCCTTCCCAAGCAGGTCAGTGGGCGGGGCTGCTCTGGAGCACCCTGAAGGGTGCACGTCCTTTTTTGACCAGCCTCGTGTCTGCCTGGGGGGCAGAGGCCAGGAGGCTGGCTTTGTTCCCGAGGCTCCAGGGCCAGGCACGCTACATCCCCTCAAGGAGATGTGGCTCCCGCTTCCTTCTTTCAAGGAAGACTCCTCAAGGGGACAGAAGCAACCAGAGGGCCACTGCATGGGCAGCTGGGGTAGAGACCCCGGGGGCCAGCCAGGACGCTGCATGGCCTTGGGGCGGGGGGGGCAGAGGGAGCCACCTGCGGGGCCAGGAGCGCGGGGTCCAAGGCCAAGGAGGGGGCGGTGGGCCCGAAGGACTGAGTGAAGTCAGAGCCGCAGGCCCAGGAAAGCGCTCCAGGCTGGCCGTCCCGCCCCAAGGACCCAACCTGGGCTCTGGACTCGGACCTGGGCCTGCAGCCCCGCCGGCCTCCCACGTGCTCCAGTACGCGTGCGCCCTCCCTGCAGCGAGGACTCCAGCTCAGCACACCTCACGGGGGCCTGGATGTGGCCATTTCCCCCTCCAGCCCGGCCGGTCACCTTTTACAGTGAGGGAAGGGCCCGCCGGCCTCTCGAGGGCTGGGAGGATACCCTGGGCTGGCCGCCTGCATCTCCAGACGCTCCCCCTGCCCTCCAGCCCCACCCGCCCCCACCACGCACCGCTGGCCAGGTCAAGGCCAGCTGCCACGAGAACTGATCTCTAGCCCATCCTCCCAGGCCACTCTAGGTACCCTGTGTCCCTGGGCCACCGCTCCCGTTTGATGGGTCTTTTTTTTTTTTAAGCTAGAAAGCTCCATAAGCCTCCCCTCTGTTCCAGGGTCCCCGTCCTCCTCCCTACTCAGAATTCACCAGCTCACACCTGTTGAGTGCCCCTCAGGGGGACTAAAGCTTCTCAGGTCAAATCAGGCTATACTTGTGAGAGAGCTTTACGAAGCCACAGGCCCCACTGCAAAAACCACATGGCGGGTCCTCCAGAAACACACAGGATTACCTCACAATCCAGCAATTCCACCTCCTGGTGTTTACCCGAACTGACAAGGACTTCAGCGCTATCTGGACACCCGTGTTCACCGCAGATGCATTCCCGACAGCGAGTGCCCATCCACAGACGACTGGATAAACAAAGGGTGGTCCGTCCACACCACGGACTATTTTATTACTCAACCTTAAACACAAAGGAGGTTCTGACACCTGCTACAACACTGGCCAAGCCGGGGCACATTATCCTAAGAAGGCAGGCACAAGAATACAGACATCATGAGAACCCACTGAGGTGAGGTCCCTAGAACAGGTAAGCCCACACGACTGCAAGCAGAACAGCAGCTAGGAGAGGCTGCGGGAGACGGAAACAGGGTTAGTGTGTGACGAGGAAGACTTTCTGTTCACGACAAGAGTTCCGGCCAGTGGTGACGGCTGCCTGGCGGCACTAATGCGCTTCGTGCCACTGAGCTGGACACTGGCAAGTGGTCAGAATGGCAAACTTTACATCGTCAGTCAGTTCAGCCACTCAGTCGCGTCGGCCTCTTTGCGACCCCATGGACTGCAGCCTCCCTGTCCATCACCCACTCTGAGCTTGCTCAAATTCATGTCCATTGAGTCGGTGATGCCATCTAACCCTCTCCTCCTCTGTCGTCCCCTTCTCCTCCTGCCTTCAATCTTTCCCAGCATTGGGGTATTTTCAAACGAGTCAGATCTTGGCATCAGGTGGCCAAAGTATTGGAGCTTCAGCATCAGTCCTTCCAATGAATATTCAAGCCTGATCTCCTTTAGGATTGACTGGTTTGATCTCCTTGCAGTCCACTGTATGTCTAATGTATTCATAAAGTATGCATAAAGTTTCTGTATACATGGATACATGCACCTAATGTATACATAAAGTATACATTGTGTATCACGATACATAAAGTATTAGGATACATACTTTATGTATACACTAGATACATGTGTCCATATACTTTATATATACATTATGTATATATAATACATACTTTACCACAATAAAAATATATACTTTCTTTTGAATAGTAAAAGTTTTACAAGCCGCATGCCTTACTCTAGCTACATCGGTGCTTCTTAAAGTAGGGTCCCTGGCACAGCAGCAGCAGCCCCTGTGTCCCTGTTGGAACTGCAGACTCTCACACCACCCCGGACCTGACTTCAGAAGGGTGGGGTCGGGGAGGTGAACGACAGGATTTGTGCCTAAGGAGCCTCCCAGGGTTTCCTCACTCACTCTGAAAGTTTAAGACCCACTGCTCAGGGGCTTCCTTTCCCTGGTACTCCGGTGGACTCCATGCTCCCACTGCAGAGCCATGGGTTCAACCCCAAGCCAGGGAACTAGGGTCCCACAGAACCCGCCCCCCAAACAATAAAAGCCCTGCTCTGTATAACCCTCTGAACTCTAGCTGGTTTCTCCACCCAAGCTCTTCCCTGCCCCTCCTTGATGGCGATTAAGACCCCCACTCTCAGGAGGTTCACAGGATGGACCTATCCATTTCCCACCAACACACAGAAGGGCTCCACCATGCTGAGGAAGAGAGCCATGCTGAGAACCCACTGCGTCAGAGGCCCTGGACTCTCTGTAACCCGCTGTGTCCAGACCTCACCCGGGGATGCTCTGCGTGTAGCACGGGGTCCAACACAAAGTGGATCCTCAGCGAGTGCCAGAAGATGAAGGCACACGGCGCGTCCGCGTCACCCAGCCTGCCGGGCCCCACTGTCATCTACAAAAGGAGAAGCCCTTGTTCATGACGTTCCACCTGCCTCCGGTAATCAGCCTGAACGTAACGTTCATAGCACAAGGCTTCGCAGGGTCCACAGAGCACTCCACGTCCTTTTTCAACGTGAAATCGAGCTTTGGGGCCAGCGTGAACCCCACCTGCCCCTGGGGTCCTCCTGACCACAGGAGGTGGGGGGGGCCCACGCCTCCTTCAAACTGGTCAGTGCTCCAGCAACCAACTAACAAATGCGTGGCGCTGTGGGAAAGTGCCGCTTGGCATTCACATCTGTGCTTGCGTCCCCCCAGGATCTGTGTCTTCCAATCCAAAATCTGCACAGTGCCCACCACACAACCAGCTGCCCTGGGCGGGGGGGCTCAAAACCCATGGTGCTGGGACGCGGTGAGCCCCGCCCACCCTGAGCCCTTTTCTTGTCTCCCGTCACGGGTGTCAGCCCCTCACTCCCGTCCTCTCTGCTGCTCATCCCCAAACCCTCCTGACCTTGTGGCCGGCACCCCTCAGCCAGGCCCGGACCCTGGGACAGACTGTGAACAAATGGTCCAAACTTCAGCAGGACCTGTCCCCACAGAATCCCCACGACCCCGTGCCCACGAGTACCACCAGAGAAATCCCAACGGTCTCACCTGCCTCTCCATCACTGTCCCCGCACCCACACCCACCCGTGGGACCTGGTCCCTGTCCCCTAGCCCCGGCCCCCACATTCACCCCACACCTAGTCAAGACTCGGCTCCAGCCAGGGGCGTGCAGCCCCCCAGCCACAGCAGACGCTGCTGCCGCACCAGGAGGTTAAGCCTGGGCTCTGCACCAGGGCCTTCCATTCTCGGGGTTGCCGCTCTTCAACCAAGAACCAGCCCACAGCCTGCTGAGAGGAGCACGCAGACATGCGTACAAAGCGCCTCCCCCGGAGCCTACACCTGCTGACGGCGGCCTGTGTGGGGCACACGGCTCGGGGCTCGCGCCTGGAAACAGCCTGCAGCTCAGCACCGCAGAGGAGCCTCTGAGGCGGCCTGTGTGGGGCACGCGGCTCGGGGCTTGCGCCTGGAGACAGCCTGCAGCTCAGCACCGCAGAGGAGCCTCTGAGGCAGCACAGCGACGCTCAGGGCAAAGGCGCCCCAGAGCGGAGAGGGAGAGACGGGGGAGCCGCACCTTGGCCTGGCCTGTGGACCTCCAACCCCAGACCGCAACGCCTGCTGAGCAGGGAGAAGGCCCCGGCTTTGTCTCTTGGAACAGCTGAGCCTGCTGCTGTCCCGATTCAGAGCCTTTCAGCACGCTCTCCAGATGGTTCGTGTGCAAGTTAAAGCAGCACTGCTTTCAGAGCACCCTCCCGGCCTCCCTCAGCATACTCTAATACATCTTTTAGTCCTGGGCTTGCTTTTCGAGTATTTTCCGCAGAGCTGCAGGGAGGCAGTGCTGACGGGGGTGCTCGGAGCACAGACTCGGACACCAAACGATTCTGTCTGAACCTGCGGCACAGACCTGCACTGGGAGGCTCTCACAAGGGACCACGCGAGTTCAGCACAGTGCCTGGCACCCAGCGAGCCTCTCGGTCCACGCCAGCTATTTTTAGCGGCGACTGCAGAGATAAGAGCTGCAAGAATGAAGCGGGGAAGGGAAGTCTCTCTGGAGCACTGACATGGAAGCAGAAAGACCAGACACAAACCATGATTGGGGCGGTGGGGGGAGTGCTCTCAACAGAAGAAATAACAAATGATCAAAAGGGTCCCAGGGTAGGTAGACGCTGAAAGGCCCCGCAGGCCCTCAAGTTTCATCTCCGTAGAACTGGAAGCTGCTGCAGGCTGACGGGACATGACCTGTCCTCAGAGACAGCTCCAATCCTGCTGCCTGGAATGGGCTGCAGGGCCTGGGGACCAAGCAGAGAGGCCAGTCCGGAGGCTCCAGGAGCAGTCAGGCAAGAGATGGACATCAGCCTGCACTGAGGCTGTGAGAGGAGGCTAGCTTCTGGAGGATTCTGAAGACAGAGCTGCCGCTAAACTGGACCCTGAAGAAGACCCCGAGAATGGTATTCCATTTGCAGCCCAAGGAGCGGAAGGATCAAGGTGTGAGATCTGGGTCAAGGAGTCCAGGAGATACGCACGGGGACAGCAGGGATGGGTTTGCAACCGGAGGCTGGAACTCAGGACCAGCCCGCCACGACCCTGTAAAGCCCATGAAGGCCAGGCTGACGCCTTTCTTTCCGGACTCCTTCACCATCGCAGGATGAGCACGGAGCAGAGGCTCCATACACATCCATGGGCAGCACTTCAGGAGAGTGAGGAGGGTCCGGAGCGTGGCCTCTGTGATGCGGGCACTCAGCTGAGAACCCAAAGCAGGGTCTCCAAGGAGCTGGGAGAGGCTCGAGATTCCAGGGCTGCAGAATGGGCAGGGGTCCCCGAAGACTGGCTCGCTTGACCAATAGAATAAAGCTAACCTAAATACAGGCAGGGCAGGTTTGAGGATGCGGGGAAAAGTGTGGAACGCCTCCACCAGCAAGCCCAGGAAAAGGGGCCGGTGGTCGGCCCCCAGCGTCCGTGGGCTCAACCCCGCTCTGCCATTTTAGACAAGGGACAGAGTATGGGATGATTCTGGTGGCCTGGGAGGATTCTGGAACAATCCCCCACGGATGACGAGGGACGGCTGTGCTGCTGGAGATTGGTTAGAGGAGCTGGGGGAACAGCACGTGGAAGGGTCCGGAAAGATGAGGGAGCGGGCTCCCGTCTCCCCCCCCACACACTCCTCACAACGCCTGGAGGTGGCCGCACATCCCTGGTGGTCATGGGACAAAAGCCAGAACTTCTCCTCCTAACACGGACGAGAGCCTCTTGCAGAGTGCGAAGAGCACTCCTCAGAAACCACCTGGAGAAGAGCCACCACATCTCTCTCTCTCGAGAGCCTGATGTGAATGATTCCAGTCCAGCTCTGTGTTCTCCCCGATAAACGTCCCCAAAGAAACCTCCTGAGAGAAAGACAGTGAAGTCGCTCAGTCGTGCCTGACTCTTTGCAACCCCATGGACTGTAGCCCGCCGGGCTCCCCTGTCCACCGGCATTCTCCAGGCACGAATGCTGGAGCAGGTTGCCATTTCCCTTCTCCAGGGGACCTTCCCCATCCAGGGATCGAACCCCGGGTCTACTGCAGGCAGACTCTTTACCAACTGAGCCCCCAGTGGAGAGACCCAAATGCAAAAGGTCAGGCGTGGCCCGGTCCACGCGCTCCATGGCAGAACCCACTCAGTCCGGGGCACACGAAGCCCAGGGTGTCACAGGGACGCGAGGGTCAACAAGTGCCCGGCAGGGGACACAAGGCCACAAAGTGAGTGCTGGTGGCGGTGAGGGTGGCAGGGAGGACCAGGAGCGCCTGCCTGCAGGGCGGAGGGCGTGGAGAGGAGCTCCTCTGGCCTTCAGCACGCTGTCCTCCAGGCGAAACCCACTCCTTCCTGGGGTACCCTACTGCTGTCAAGTTTCAGAGCCGCCTGTGTCCCCCCGACTTCCTTCCCGGGAGTCCGGCCTCGCCCAAGGGGTGTACTCGGCAGACACCAGCGGAGGTCAGCCCAAAAGGCTGGGAAAACGGCCCTGGGGTCGGGGGTGAGGGGCAGCCAGCCGCGGCCCGATTCCCCCCCACCTCCCCGCCCCGCTCCGCTACTTCCTGCTGTGTGACCTTGGGCGGCTGGCTCACCCTCTCTGTGTGCCTGGCCCTGCCCGGGGAGGCGGGCGCGGGCCTCCCCCCTCCACCACCCATCGCCACCGCCTCCGCCCTCGAGGCGCCCGCACCCCCGCAGGTGCGCCCGGGGCCCTGCGGCTCACCCAGTTCCCGAAGCCGAACTGCTCGATGGCATCCAGCAGCAGCTGCTCCTCGCGGCTGGTCCAGCCGCCCTCGGCCTCGGGGCCCCAGAGCGTGAAGCGCCCGCCGTCCACCAGCTGGTAGCCGTGGTAGCGGCGGTGGTGGCCGATCTCCGCGCCGGCGGAGAAGCACTCGGGGCACAGCTCGATGTCCTGGCACTCGGTGCAGCGGAAGCGCAGCGGGCTCACCTCGGCCAGGCAGTACACGCAGTACTTCTTGCCGAGCTC
>NW_024070187.1:112055012-112092730 GCF_014754425.2 Oryx dammah | reverse complement strand
GGCCTGCCGGGCCGCGCGTCCCGCCTCAGCGCGCAGGCGCCCTCGGACCGGCCCGGCCGCGCACCGCGCAGGCGCCGCCGCGCGGAGGGGGGTGGGAGTAGGGGAGCCCGGCCCGCCGCTCTGCGCCTGCGCACCCCTACCTCCAGTTGCCGGCCGCCTCGCCTCAGAGGCCCAGGCGCTCTGGCAAGCGGGCGGAAAAGGAAGCCGGGGCGGGACGCGTCCCGCCCCTTCTCGGTGCGAGCCTACGTCCTCCGCCAATCAAAGCCGCCTCCCGTCGTCCGGAGGTGACCACCTATTGGTCTGCTCTGGCCGGGAGGCGGGGAGGAGAAGGGGGCGGAGCCCAAGGCCCTGGAAAGTGGGCGGAAAAGGAAGCGCGGAGGGACGCGCCCCGCCCCTTCTGGGTACGAGCCTACGCTCTCCGCCAATCAAAGCTGCCCCCCGTCGTTCGGGAGCGGCCTCCCATTGATCTGCTCTGGCCGGGAAGGCGGGGAGGAGAAAGGGCGGGGCGTGGGACAGAGGTCCAGCCAATCGCCGGGCCCCTCCGCGCGCGCCCCTGGTTGCCCCTGGTTGCCCCTGGAAACCAAATATCCAGCAGCTCCCCGCTGGAGGGTCTGCAGCGGTGACTCGGAGGGAGGGAGATGGACGACCACACTGGGGACCCCGAAACGGAAGATGGAGAGGTGGAGAGCCTGACCTCGCGGGTGTCCGGGGTCAAGGCCAGCTCCGTCCCCCAGTCCCCGGTGGAACCCGCGGAGCCGGAGCCGGTGACGAAGACCGTGGAGGCTTCGGAGGAAGGTGCCGCCGCGCCGAAGCCGGCCAAATCCCAGGAAGGGCTGGCGGTCACCGAAGCTGCTGGCGAGGAGGGGCCCGGAGAGCTTGAGAGCCCAGCCGAGGCCCAGGAGGAAGCCGAGCCAGGGGAGCCGCGGGAGGCCGGGCCTGGGGAGCCAGCCGAGCCGGAGCCCGAGGTACCCGAGGAGGAGGGAGTGGAGGAGGAAGGCGAAGAAGAGGAGGCGGCGGCGGCGGCTGCGGCGGCGGCGGAGGAGCCCAGGAGGAAGGAAGTCCCGTCGCAGGTCTCCCTGCAGCAGACCACGGCCGGTAAGGAAGAGGCCGCGGCAGCCCGGGGCGCTGAGCGGGAAGGCCAGGTAGAGGAGGAGGAAGAGAGCGAGGCGAGCGAGGAGGGGCTGGAGGCTCGGGTCCCCCAGAAAGACGAGGACGAGCTGAGAAACCTGGACGAGGGGCTTGTGCTCGAGCCTTACGACTGGAGCGAGGAGGTGCAGAGGCAGCAGGAGCAGCAGCTGCGCGCCGAGCTTCTGGAGCAGTACCGCGCCCTGGTGGTGGAGCGCGGCCGCTACCAACGCTACAACATCTACCTGCAGCACAAGATCTTCGAGGCGCTGCGCAAGAAGAAGGGTGTGGAGGCCGCCGCCGAGGCGCCTGGAGGCGACAGGGGCGCGGAGCCCGAGGCCCCCGAGAAAGAGCAGGCCTACCTCCGCCATCTGGCCGTCCTGGAGGACCTGCGGAAGCAGGAGGCCGACGACCTGCGCTGGTATCACCACGAGCTGGACCAGCTGAAGCTGCAGTGCCAAGAGAAGGTCTCCCGGGTGGACAAGGAGTGGCGGCGCTTCCAGGCGCTCAAGAAGCAGGTGGTGATGCAGGCCATGGGCAGCTGCCGGATGAGGGGCGGCCGCCAGGTCGCTCTGCGAGAGGTGGAGCAGATCCAGGCGCTGGAGGATAAGAAGGAGAAGGAGATGAGCGCAGTGAGGCTAGAGAACGTGCAGCTGAAGCAGAGCCTGGTGCATTTTGAAACCAGGATGAGGACCCAGGAGGACCTGACCGAGGGCCTGCTCCTGATAGACTTTGAACAGCTCAAGATCGAGAACCAGACCTTCAACGAGAAGGTCGAGGAGCGGAATGAGGAGCTCCTGAAACTGCGTGGCAAGGTGACCAACAACGTGCAGATAATAACTCATGTGAAGGAAAAGTTACACTTTGTGGACATAGAAAACATGTGTAAAAAGGCAGAGCTCATGGAGATTGAGGCTCAGGTGGCCCAGAAGAGGGACATCTTGACCAAGACTAAGCAAGCCCGAGATGGCCTGCGGCTTGACAACATCAGGCTGAATCAGAAATGTGGGCTTCTGGGCAAGGAATCCCTCCTCCGGGACATGGAAGAGAAGGTGGACAGAACAGAGGTGCTCAACCAGCGCCTGGCGAGCCTGAAGCACCACCACGCCGGGCTCGTTCTGTCCTGCAGAGGCGTGAAGCAGAAGGTCAAGGAGGCCAAGGCCTTTCTGCCCTCCTGACTCAACTGATGGGCGACTTCGGTCTTAGCAAACTCCCCCCTTCACTAACTCCTCTTCTCTCTTTGTTACCACTCTTAAAAGGCCCCTGATGATTGGGATGAAAGTGTGTTTTGTATTCTTACTTTTTCAGCTTCCAAATTAATGCTGAGCACAGAATTGAGTTAAATATAGAGAAAATAGTAAAACAAGTACAGAGAAACAAACAGGGATGGCTTAATGTACTGACTTCTCATAAAAAGCTGTCACAGACCTTTTTCTGTCTGAGCAATTCTATAATTTCAGTGTCCTGACACTGAGGAGAACTGATCCTCCTCCGTGTTCAAGAGGGTTCAACAAACGGGCAGGGTGCCCAGAAAATTCCTGTGCACTAAACGCATGAGTAAATCCTCTTTGAATGGTTTGAACTGTGTGGTCCTGAATCGCTCGTTTCAGTTCAAACCTCACCAATTCCCTTAAAACTGTTTTGCATGTAAGCAGCGCTAGCTTCTGGGGTAATCAACACCCAGGAAGAGGAGGGATGAGAAACAGGGAGAAGAGCCTTGTCCAATGAAAGGAGGCTCAGTCTGTCTAACTGTGAATGTCTGTTTCTGGCTCAAGGACAGTCTTCAATGCTAATGAAACGTTTTCTTGGACCCACTAAAGAAATGCATTGATTCGTACCCAAAGTGAAATTTTGTTTTCCAGTGAAGACAAAATGGTGACTGTACTGTGTCTTGCAGGTGCAAAACATACAGAGTGGTGTGACTGCTGAGTGTCCATAAGCCTTTCGTTTTCAGCAAGATATTTTCAGACCTTAGACCGTCACTAAGCACATGATTTTTTTTTACTGTGTCAAATATTAAGATGTCTATCATCCCTTGAGTTAATGTAAGAAACACCTGACAGGTCTATCCCCTTAACCTGAAGTCAGCGACGGCTGTTTTAAGGTTTCTTTGATGCTTTGGGAGTCAGGGGCTTTCTTTCTTCTTAGTTTTAGATTGAATTTTGAGATGTGCAGTTTGGGGCTTAAAAGCATTCTTCCAGGCCTAAATTTAAGAAGTATCATAAGAAGGGTGATCTCTTCTTTGGTGCTAAATACCTTTAGAAAACCCCACTGCAGGCAGATGACTCGGTTGTGAGACTGTCACAATAACTTTGGTCTTTTGATGACATTTTGTTTTCTAAAGTGCTTTCCCTTTAAAGCCAGTGAAGACTGATTAGAATTCCCTAACTTCCACAGCATGAATACGCTTTTATAATAGCGTAATCAAAGCACACAAATGTAACAGTGAGGAGAGTAAGAAGCTTTGCCTTCCTGCTTCCCTTCTGTTTTTCCTCTACAATTTTTGTCTTCTCTCCATCCTGTTGATCAAGACCAAAGTCAAATAGTGATTCCCTGGCAGAGAGAACTTGGTTTTTCCTGTGCTTCAAACTGGGAATAGCAGTGGCTCACTCTTTTGTGGCTGGGGAGGTTCAAATTGGCAACAGGCTCGGTGCCTACAGCTTCTATTATGAGTCTCCTGCCTTCGGTTCACTAGAGAGAGAACAGGTATTTTCAGCTGACTTTGAACCACCGGCAATTACCCAGGTGGATTTCCTCACCAGCCTTCAACCTGGTGACCAGTAGGTCTCTGGGCTGGGTTGGGGAGGGGTGTGGTGTGGTGTGTGTCTGTGTATTCAGTTGTGTTTAAGCTGCAAAGTTACCGATGTCCTCTCAAATTATGTTACCTGTGCTGAAGATGTTCCAGTTGACTAGAAGGTAATTATCTTCTGTTAATTATTTCATAACAAAGTTCTAATAACTCACAAGCTGTTTCAGACAGACCACATCCGAGGAAGAACGCCAGGGACCCAAAAATCATCGTCCCCCTCCCTCAGCGCCTGACAGCTGTCTGCAGGCACAGCCCCACCCCAGCCTGTGACCCACTCACCCCTCTGTGACTGTACCCCGAGGAGACAAAGACCCTGGAAGGCAGACAGTGAGTTTCTCATCCTCCCTGGTGACCAGCACAGTGTGCCGTAGAGTCGGGGTTTAATAAATTTGTTGGGTTAATAATATCCATGTTAGTCTCATTTGCTGAATATATTCATTACTTGAATTCCTATTATGTGTCAGGCAAGTCCCATGCCGGATTCAAAAATGATTACAGGTAGTAACGAGGATGTCTCAGTGAAGTAGAGCCAATGAAGACATGGACAGGGAGGCAGGCTCGTAGCTTTGGAAGGAGGACCCCAGAGCCCCACAGTTCCTCCCGCTTCCTCGAGGGGACAGCTACAGAGCAGTGCCCAAGTCCGGACTAGAAACCCCTAAAACTAAGCTGATTCTTATGAACACTAAAAGGCTATATTTTTTTTTTCTTCTGTCAAAAAGTACAGGGCCTGAAAAATGGAGGCACAAGAAAATCTAAATGAGATGTCCATGAAAGTAGCCTCTTGGTTTTCTGCTTTCAACATTTTATCCTAATTTAGAAAATAAAACGCACAACAACTTGCTAATCTTTGGGTAGATGGCCAAGGCCTTTCCTTAAGGGTAGAATCTTTGATTCTCGAATTGTCTATGGCATCTTAAATTTCTTGCAAAATAACCACAGTGCAGACTCCATTATCCTCCTCTTTCAAATCCTGGCCACACCACTTCTTCCATCAGGCAGGTGGCTCGGCCTCTGTGTGCTTCGGTTTCCTCAGTACTGACTTCAGCGTTGTCCTGAGGATGAAACATACTTTAATAAAGGCTTAATGCGGTGCCTGGCACACAGTCCACTTGCAACAGATTCTAAGTATTCTCCAGCTGTCTCGCCCACGTCCCACTCAATAGCATTCGAAAGAGATTTGCCTTTGAGACTTTTCAAAGCTTTTAGTGTTCTTAGAAGAAACAGTTTCTTTTCACAACACTGGTTTGACATAGCATTTAATTGAATTATGTAAATACAATAACTAACACCATTGGCATAAAAAAACTTGAGAAGTGCTCATGGAAGTAGCTGTGTCCGTGCCAGACAGCAGCCTATCTGGCAAGGGAGATTGAGGGTGAACGAGCCTTTTTATAAAAGTGATCTGAGCTGGATGTGGCCGCTGTTACAGAGGGTTTTTTGTTTGTTGTCGGCATCGGTGGCAGGAGGGACGCAGGCACTACCTGGATAAAGCCCAAGGCATCTGAAAAGGAAATGCTTCTTCACCACTAAATGAAAACCATTTTTGGGTGACAAGTGAAATTTTTTAGTTCCTCAGTGGAAATACGTGCTTTTCTTTTCGTGTAAGTTCATCTGCAGTCATTATTTAGACTTTTACCACGAGTCAGGCGTGCAAGCTTGCTCAGTCGCTTTGGTCGTGTCCAACTCTTTGTGACCCCATGGACTGTAGCCTGCCAGGTTCCTCTGTCCACGGGATTCTCCAGGCAAGAAGACTGGATTGAATCTGTGCCTCCTGCATTTCCAGCAGATTCTTTACTTGCTGAGCCACCTGGGAAGTGTGTCTTCTATAAAAAGAGAGTTCATCCACCCCCAATTCGTAGTTTGTTTTAAACTTTGAGATGGTCTTAGGGTAACGAAGCATGCAGATGCTACGGATGAAAGGGACCCCAGGAGACTACTTCCACGGTGTCCCGTCTGAGGACCTGGCTCTAAGGCTTCCCTCTGCTGGCCATACCCCTCCTCTAGTCTTCCTGGTGACCCGCAGCTCACCGCAAGGCCCAGCTGGGGGGCACCCGCCTCCCCGCCCTGCTGGCACAGCACCTCCTTCCCTCTCTTGCCTTCTTGGCAGGCTGCACACTTCGGGGAGTGGTTGTCTTTGAACTGTCAGCCCCCTAGTTTCTCTTAGGAAAACACTCCCCAACTTCCACCCTTGCCACGGCTTGGGCTTTGGTGGGGGGGGGGGGGTCACCCCTCAGGGCCAGCCGTCGGGCACGGCTCTGCCTCCTCAGAGCTGAGGTCAGGAGCCCCCGAGCAACACGTTCTCTGGGGAGCCGTGTTTCTGACCAAGGGCTGGGGAGCCACAGGCCAGAGTCTGAGTCCCCACTCTGCCACCACGTGGCCGGAGGGGCCCACGCAGATCTCTTCTGAGCCATACCTCCAACGACAGGGTGTGAGAGCTGCCGCGGAGATAAATGAGGTCATCCTGGCGACTGAGCCCCAGGCCTGGCATGGGTGGAGCAGTGAGCGAAGCCCCAGCTGTGAACCCTTGATAACTCTCCACCAGCCTCAGCCTGCAGGCTGGTGGAGACCACAGGGCAGTGCCTGGGGCAGGTCACCTGTGCACAGGGAAGGCGCTGTTTCTGAGCCGTGCAGGGCTCAGAGACATCGGACCAAAGGGCCCAGAAGCCAGGCACCTGAGACCGGAAGGACCAGCACGCACACCAGCAACGTGAGATCCATCGCCCTGCCGGCTCCGGGACCTGAAGGACCACTTCTTGCTCACCGCCACCGCAGCGAGGGAGCACTGCTGGTCTCCGCCCCCGAGACGGGGAGAGACCCCGGGCAGCAGCGGACACCTGGCAGGTTCCGGGTCAGGGGAAGAGCCAGGTGGCTGGCCCGGAGAGCCTGACGCTCTGCTGGGATGGGGGGCAGGCGCGGGTGGTAGGGGCGTGAGCAGGTGAGCGGGGCAGGTGCGTGGGGCAGGTGCGTGGGCCGGGGGACCAGGGGCTAAAGCTGCAGGTGGTCAGGCTCGGGGGGGCAGCAAGCCTGGGGCTCCCCTCGGCCTGGAAGGGGGAAAGCGCTAACTTTCTGATCCCCTGACCAAATCACCGTAACCGAACCACCTGTTTTATTTAACTGAGACTAGTAAGTAAGTGTATTTGAAAATATTCAAATAGCACGATGCTCAAAGTCAAATGTTATCATACTTTGGGGTGAGAACTCTAACTTGAAACCAAACGGCAGTGAACGTAAGCAACAATTTTACATGACTTTTTATTTAATAAAACCACATATTTACAATTCAAAAAGCCCTAGTTTGATACACTTTACTAAATAAAATTAAAGGTTAACTGTACAAGCAATTAAAACATGATATGTAGCAAGTGTTATCAGTTTTCTATCAGCAAACTATTTAAAATAGTCAAAAACGGAGCAGTTAAAAAGTACCCTTTAAAGTGAAATCCCAGATGGGATTTCAGTGACTGGTGGGGACACGGCAACTGGCTCTGAGGTGCCAGCCGCAGAGGCCCCAACCCTGACATCTCACTTTCTGAAAATCAGTGGCACCAGAAGTGGGGAGGGCCGACTTCCTAAGGGGGCTGCACTTCCAATTCTGTTTCTGGTTTTCCGAAACCAGAATGGCAAGCAGACAAGTGCAGCCCTGTGAGGCCCGGCTGCCCTCTGCCCTCTGCCCTCTGCGGCAAGTGGCTGAGCGACCCTAGACTGGGACCTCGAACTTCCCAGACTCCCGAGTGGACACATCTAGCCAGCAGCGAGCTCGTGTGGTCCCTGAACAGGTCATGAAAACTTCCTCTGGACTACAGATCAGGAAGTGTTGCAGAATGGCCTGGAATCCTGCTTAAAAACTCAATGCATATACGGTGCTATCTGAAGAGACACGTCGAACCATCTGACAGCCACATCGAGGGCTGGGGGTGCTGACGGCACGTGGAGGCGCACAAACGCATTCTCAGAAACTGCCCGCGGCCCCGGGTGCGTCGCTTTCTGTCACCGCTTCCGGAACGTCTTTATGTACAGTAAGAAAATATATACATCTTTCACGAACAGAAAGCCTACGTCACGGGACAAGACCAGGAACCTCCGCGAGGAAGGGCATGAAGGGGCCAGCAGCCTGCTTTCGGCCCGGTCACACTCAGCCTCTCGCAGAGTCCGGGAACGGCTGCCCCGGCGCTCGGTGGAGATGGAAGACCTCCTCCAGGGGTCAGGAGGGTCGGCGCTTCAAGGCCGAGGCAGAAAGTGGTGGGGGATGCTCTGCAAGCTCCCCGGGGAGTTCAGCAAGAACAGGAGGTGGGAAAGGACACGTGGGACAGAGCCGGGGTGGAGGGTGTGAGGACGGCCAGCGGCTCGGCAGCTTGCTTTGTACCTGAAGTGTCATCGGCGGGCACGGCAAGTGGAGAAAAACCTATAAAACTAACACCGTGGTTAGGCTCCACCCCGAGGGAGGACGTATGGCTGAGAATGGCAGCTGGGCAGCAAGTGCCCATGGGCCTGGCCTCCCGAGTGCCCCAGAGACCGGCGCGTGCACACATGGGAGCCATGTCCGTGCGGACGGGCCTGTCCTTTGGACTTCTTCGTGCTGATGGTCTTCACATCTCTGAATTCAGATAACCAAAGCTCTTAATGCAAAGTTCGCCAAATGAGTCAAGGAAAAGCTGGGACAAAAAGGTGGTGAATGAAGTGTGGGGGGGGGGGCGACGCTGAGAATTCCTGACAAGCTAACTGAACCGCTGGACGCGTGCTGCTCGCGCCCCGGTGCCCACAGCCATCCTGTGAGTGGACTGTGTGAGGCGGGGTCACCACCCCAGGGACGGCGCCTGCCCTGCAGGGACAGGAGGAGCGCCCGCCCCACGCGGGCTGGCCCGGCCTCCCAGGAACCGGTGGGCGGCCAGGGGCAGGGCGTCTTGCCCCCCGCACCTGGCTCAGAGAGGCAGGCTCTGCTCTAACGCCCGTCTCTACTGCTGCAAGGTCTGGGTGAGCCACAACTGCTGGACAAATGGGGGTGCAGTCTCTGGGACAGCAGGGCACCCCCCGGAACCTGAGCGTGCGCTGTCAGCCCCGGTGCTGGAATTTTGTCAAGGCAACGTGGTAAAAGGTCAGCCTGAAGGTCAGATCACGTGTGTTGGGGGAGCCCACACACCAGCGGCTGTCCTCTGAGAGCCCGTCTTCCCGTCCTGCTGTCTTTGGTAGGCAGGCTTCAAAAACATGACCTGCGGCTCTGGAAGGATTACCTCGGCAACTAAAATCAGCAGTCCCTTTTGGACTAAAATATGTAGATGTGAGCCAATGCCATCTCTGAGGTCTCCCAAATAACATTTCTCATGCACCTTGGCTAACGAAAAATTGTAATGTGCTTTCCGGTAGTTGACATAAAAGCATTACAATTTAATTAACTTTTGCTGAAATGAGGGGAGGGAATTGGCCGCTGCCCTATTTTTAAACCATGCAAAATATGCAGTGGTTGGCCATGGTCCTCATTCCACTGAGCTTAAGGCTTAGCCTTGGTTTAATTCTTTAAAAGTGTTTTTTTGTTTGTTGTGTTGTGTTTAAGGCCAACTCCAGCACTAGGGATCAAACGTGGAAACAGCCCCTGTCCTCCGGAGCTGCCAGGGCATCCGCCTGAAGCTACACAGGTGCCACGTGGAGCCTGCTTCCCAGCTGATCACGAGTCCACTGCCTCGTCAGTGCCGCAGAGACGGGCTTCCTTTCTCCATTTCCCTGCTGTCCTTCTGCAAGGCGGTCAGCACCTGGGAATCACAGGGAGACACCGGTGGGCGACTGGCAACACATGGACACAGGTCCTCACGGCCTCCCCAGCGGCCACTCCTCCCATCCACCTTCCACATTCCTGCAGACTCATCTTTCTACCATGGAATCCAGGTCACACCCTCTCTGGGCTAGGACGTTAGCCCAGGGACTTCCCTCTGGGCACTAGCCGTCCAGGCCAGGCTACTGGGCTCTGCCCCTTCCAGGCTGGCTGCAGCCGCCCGCGCTCCCCACCAGCGGAGCCAGGCCCCCCGCTCCCGAAGGCTCACGTGCCCTGGCGCCTTCCCGTGCTGCTGCCCCCTCTGCCTCGTCCCTCTCTTCTCACCAGGGAACGACCAATCCTTCTAAGGCCCAGGAGACACCAGCTCCCGGCCAGGCCTCCCCGCACGTCCCCAGGGCGATTTAGCTCCCTCCTCCTCCTCCTCCTCCTCCTCCTCCTCGCTGCTCTGAGCTCTAAGTTAACACCTTTATTTTTAAAAGCATGACATTCCACTGTGATTGCTTAACAACAGCAGGGACAGGATGGGCCCATTTGCTGCAGCCATGCAGAACACCGCCAGGCACCTCCCACAGAACAGCCATGTAACCCAAACAACGTGGAAGGCAGGGAGCGGCAGACACTCACATGAGCAACCTGCTAAAAGCCACACGGATCCACACTTACATGGGTCTTACTTCGGAACCAAGGGGATCTCCAGAGCACCAGTTCCTGAAACTCCTTGGGCCCAGCACTGGACCACTTTAGGCGAAGTACAAGTGACAAGGGGTAAAGCAGAAACCCTGCATGAGGGTTTCAAATGCATGGCACAGAGGGCTGCTGGCAGCTGGAAGCCCCCTCTCCTCCTCTGAGCTAGACGGCCAGCCAAACACAGCCACAGAACTGTTTGCTAAAGCACAGCAGGATCTTACCCTTAAGCACTGTATTTAAGAGAAACGGGCACAAACCACAGTTCCCGTGGGACCTGGAACTAACAAACTCAGTGGAGAGGCCCACCGTCAGGCTAACTTCTATTACCGCCCCACTGTTAGAGGGCATCCTACTCTCTAATAACCCTTGACCTGGTCTTAACCGGTAATTTTCACCTAAAATGCAAGAAGCAGAATGACAGATCTGGACTCGGCCCATCTGTCTGTGCGTGTCCCAGCAGGTGTGTGGACCAGGGCGGGGAAGGACCAGGGAAACACAGAGGGAGGCCAGCAGACCGCAGCTGTGCGCGATGGGAAGCCAAGGCAGCACTGGCTCTGAGGAAGGGCCCTGGCTCTCTGCAGCCACTTCAGAGCATCAGTGCAAGGGGCTGAGTCCCAGGAGACTCCAGAACACGCTCACGCGCAGGCGGGCGTGCACCTGTGCAGTCCACGGGGGACCCCACTCAGAGGCCCTGCCCAGCCCAGTGCTCTGCAGTGGCCATCCTCAAACCCTTGACACTAATTCTGAACGCGAGGCCCCACACCTTCATCGTGTGTTGCCCATTTATTTCTTAACCAGAGAAAGGTTCTTCTTCCCTCTCACCAGATCCCTGATAATTATATAGCTGGTCCTGCTCACACAGGAGCTGAAGTTTCTGTTTTTTTTTTTTTAACAGCTTACTGAGACATAACTCACATACCATACATAAAATTCACCCACTTCATGTGTTCAATTTGGTGGCTTTTAATACAGTCATGGATAACGTGCGGCCCTCGGCACAGCCAATCTCGGGGCATTTTCCTCGGGGCACGAGTAGCCCCTGCCCTCCAGCTGTCACAGCACTATCCCGCTCGCCAGGTCCCGTCTCTACAGCTCCCTTTCTGAAACTGCACGGGAGTGGGGCCGCACAGTGTGTGGTCTGCAGTCTGGCTTTCTGTTCTGAAGGTGCACCCACACAGTCACAGGAGTCAGTACTTCACTCCTTTTTATAAACTGAATGCATTTACCTCGGAACTGTAACGTACAGCACACTAAGCAGAGAGCAGCGCCCCCGCCCCCCGGCTGGTAAAACCAGGGGAGCGTCTCATGGTGTTACCCAAGGGCCTGCCACAGCAGCTGCGCTCTTTCCCTAAAGACCCGAAGGAAGGAAGGCCACCAGCCAGAGAGCATCACAGCAGGGGAGAGAGGTCCAGCTCGGGGGCAGACCAAAGGGCCCAGGGCAGAGCGGACCCTCTCTGGGTAATAAATGAATAGTCATTGGATTGTGTACTCTAAAAGGGGTGAAGTTCATGGTACTGTAAATAATTAAAACTGTGAAACAAAAATAAATAGGCCGCTAACTAAGATCAGAGCTCAGTTCAGTTCAGTTGCTCAGTCGTATCCGACTCTTTGCAACCCCATGAATCGCAGCACGCCAGGCCTCCCTGTCCATCACCAACTCCCGGAGTTCACTCAGACTCACGTCCATCGAGTCCGTGATGCCATCCAGCCATCTCATCCTCTGTCGTCCCCTTCTCCTCCTGCCCCCAATCTCTCCCAGCATCAGAGTCTTTTCCAGTGAGTCAACTCTTCGTATGAGCTGGCCAAAGTATTGGAGTTTCAGCTTTAGCATCATTCCTTCCAAAAAAATCCCAGGGCTGATGTCCTTCAGAACGGACTGGTTGGATCTCCTTCCAGTCCAAGGGACTCTCAAGAGTCTTCTCCAACACCACAGTTCAAAAGCATCAATTCTTCGGCACTCAGCCTTCTTCATAGTCCAACTCTCACATCCATACATGACCACTGGAAAAACCATAGCCTTGAATAGGCGGACCTTAGTCGGCAAAGTAATGTCTCTGCTTTTGAATATACTATCTAGGTTGGTCATAACTTTTCTTCCAAGGAGTAAGCGTCTTTTAATTTCATGGCTGCAGTCACCATCTACAGTGATTTTGGAGCCCCCCAAAATAAGTCTGACACTGTTTCCACTGTTTCCCCATCTACTTCCCATGAAGTGATGGGACCAGATGCCATGATCTGCGTTTTCTGAATGTTGAGCTTTAAGCCAACTTTTTCACTCTCCTCTTTCACTTTCATCAAGAGGCTTTTGAGTTCCTCTTCACTTTCTGCCATAAGGGTGGTGTCATCTGCATATCTGAGGTTACTGATATTTCTCCCGGCAATCTTGATTCCAGCTTGTGTTTCTTCCAGTCCAGTGTTTCTCACGATGTACTCTGCATAGAAGTTAAATAAGCAGGGTGACAATATACAGGCTTGACGTACTCCTTTTCCTATTTGGAACCAGTCTGTTGTTCCATATCCAGTTCTAACTGTTGCTTCCTGACCTGCATATAGGTTTCTCAAGAGGCAGGTCAGGTGGTCTGTATTCCCATCTCTTTCAGAATTTTCCACAGTTTCTTGTGATCCACACAGTCAAAGGCTTTGGCATAGTCAACAAAGCAGAAATAGATGTTTTTCTGGAACTCTCTTGCTTTTTCCATGATCCAGCGGATGTTGGCAATTTGATCTCTGGTTCCTCTGCCTTTTCTAAAACCAGCTTGAACATCAGGAAGTTCATGGTTCACGTATTGCTGAAGCCTGGCTTGGAGAATGTTGAGCATTACTTTACTAGCGTGTGAGATGAGTGCAATTGTGTGGTAGTTGTAGCATTCTTCGGCATTGCCTTTCTTTGGGATTGGAATGAAAACTGACCTTTTCCAGTCCTGTGGCCACTGCTGAGTTTTCCCAATTTGCTGGCATCTTCAGTGCAGCACTTTCACAGCATCATCTTTCAGGATTTGTAATAGCTCAACTGGAATTCCATCACCTCCACTAGCTTTGTTTGTAGTGATGCTTTCTAAGGCCCACTTGACTTCACATTCCAGGATGTCTGGCTCTAGATTAATGATCACACCATCATGATTATCTGGGTCGTGAAGATCTTTTTTGTACAGTTCTTCTATTTCTTTGCATTGATCGCTGAAGAAGGCTTTCTTATCTCTTCTTGCTATTCTCTGGAACTCTGCATTCAGATGCTTATATCTTTCCTTTTCTCCTTTGCTTTTCACCTCTCTTCTTTTCACAGCTATTTGTAAGGCCTCCCTAGACAGCCATTTTGCTTTTTTGCATTTCTTTTCCATGGGGATTCTTGCCTTGAGAACCCCATGAACAGTATGAAAAGGCAAAATGATAGGATACTGAAAGAGGAACGCCCCAGGTCAGCAGGTGCCCAATATGCTACTGGAGATCAGTGGAGAAATAACTACAGAAAGAATGAAGGGATGGAGCCAAAGCAAAAACAATACCCAGCTGTGGATGTGACTGGTGATAGAAACAAGGTCCGATGCTGTAAAGAGCAATATTGCATAGGAACCTGGAATGTCAGGTCCATGAATCAAGGCAAATTGGAAGTGGTCAAACAGGAGATGGCAAGAGTGAACGTCGACATTCTAGGAATCAGCGAATGAAAATGGACTGGAATGGGTGAATTTAACTCAGATGACCATTATATCTACTACTGTGGGCAGGAATCCCTTAGAAGAAATGGAGTAGACATCATGGTCAACAAAAGAGTCTGAAATGCAATACTTGGATGCAATCTCAAAAATGACAGAATGATCTCTGTTCGTTTCCAAGGCAAATCATTCAATATCACCGTAATCCAAGCCTATGCCCCAACCAGTATTGCTGAAGAAGCTGAAGTTGAATGGTTCTATGAAGACCTACAAGATCTTTTAGGACTAACACTCCAAAAAGATGTCCTTTTCATTATAGGGGGCTGGAATGCAAAAGTAGGAAGTCAAGAAACA
The DNA here is from genome assembly GCF_014754425.2 of Oryx dammah. NCBI lineage: Eukaryota > Metazoa > Chordata > Mammalia > Artiodactyla > Bovidae > Oryx > Oryx dammah. Next base: position 112,078,338 of record NW_024070187.1, on the reverse strand, counting down.
CCTGGAGTAACAGGCAAATTTGGCCTTGGAATGTGGAATGAAGCAGGGCAAAGACTAATAGAGTTTTGCCAAGAAAATGCACTGGTCATAGCAAACACCCTCTTCCAACAACACAAAAGACTCTACACATGGACATCACCAGATGGTCAACACCGAAATCAGATTGATTATATTCTTTGCAGCCAAAGATGGAGAAGTTCTATACAGTCAACAAAAACAAGACCGGGAGCTGACTGTGGCTCAGATCATGAACTCCTTATTGCTAAATTCAGACTCAAATTGAAGAAAGTAGGGAAAACCGCTAGACCATTCAAGTATGACCTAAATCAAATCCCTTATGATTATACAGTGGAAGTGAGAAATAGATTTAAGGACCTAGATCTGATAGACAGAGTGCCTGATGAACTATGGAATGAGGTTCGTGACATTGTACAGGAGATAGGGATCGAGACCAATCCCATGGAAAAGAAATGCAAAAAACTAAGATCAGAGAGAGCCAGTCAAATCACCTGTGAAGTAATCTGGCCAAACATAAAAACTGGGAGCTTCCTCGAGCCTCCAGGTCTGTCAATTTACAGGAAAGAGAGTAGAAGGACCACGATGAACACAACCACAGGGATAGAAGCAGCAAAATCCAGACTGTGACAAGTGCTACTGGACGTGACCTCGTTTCTTCAATAAGTAAAGGGAGGGAAAAGTGGAAAGGAGGGGTAACCCTGTACATTGTAAGAAGACGTGAAAGACTGTTCATCCAATTACAATGTGTAGGCCTTATCTAGATCTTGATTTAAGCCAACAACAAAGCTACTGCTGATGTCTGAAAACAGAAATCTGAAAGCTGACGGGATGCTTGACAGGCACATGGGGGTTAGTTATTCTCTCTTCTTCTATTTTGCATGTACCTTAAATCTTCCAGTAATAAAAAAACCGTAAATCAGGAACAAGCACCAATGGCAAAGACAAGGCTCCCCAGGGCATGGTGCTCAGGCCAGCCGAGCGCACACAGCTCCTGAGGCCAGGTGCTCTATTTCCCTTTCAAACGACAAAGACTAGGAACCAGGCCTAGGAGCGAAGTCCAGAGGGGAAGTGGGGAGCCGGGAGGACGCGCTCCCCTGCGGTCAGCCAGACAGCCCTGAGGGCAGCTGCCGGAGCTCCAGCAACAGGTCCAGGGAGCCCTCCCCTCCCCTCCCACCACTGAGGACACACGGCCCCTCTCTGCGCCTCCTCTGTCAGTGAGAGGGCGACAGGTCAGCCCCCTTGGCTCTCTGTCTCTGGGATTTAGAGAAGGGGGGAGCTTGGTTCACAAAGGGCCGTCCACCAGGCGGGGGCCTGCACTGCTACCGTTGTTCAGTTGCCCCGTCGTGCCTGACCCTTTGCGACCCCGTGGACTGAACCCGCCAGGCTCCTCTGGCCATGGGAATACTCCAGGCGAGAACACTGAGGCAGGCTGCCCTTTTCTTCTCTAGGGGATCCTCCCAGCCCAGGGATCAAACCTTCGTCTCCTGCGCCGTAGGCCGGTTCTCCACCATCGGAGCCACCTGGGAAGCCCCTGTTGGAGGGGTGGGGAGATTTTCCTTCTCCAGCTCCTTCGTTCAGAGGAAACGACTGTCTAAGACCCTGTGCGGCAAAGCCAGGCCCCAAACCCAGGGCACCTTCGAGAGGGCTGATTCCTCACAAGGCGCTCCGCATAACCCGCTTCCTCAACCGGACAGGATAGGGAACAAAAGCCCACTCACCTGAGCCCACTTCTTGTTTCGACTTTGCATCTGAATGCTGGCGATGGAAGCAAAGAACTCCTCGGCAGGCAGGTCCTCTGGCAGCCGCGTGAGGAACTGGGCCACGTGAATGAAGTCCATCCTGGTCAGGACGTCCTGGAACAGCCTGAGGAGGCCCAGGGCCGTGCGGAACAGGAACTCCTCCCCGTCACGGCAGAACACGTCCCAGACCCGGCAGGCCAGGTCGAGGGGCAGGGACTTGCTGTAGAGAGTGAAGATCCTGGGGGAGAGAGGGGGCGTCAGATCCCGGAAGTTCCACAATGGAGCCCTGGCTCAGGGCCGAGCCCTCCGGCGCGCCTGAGTTTAGGCCCTTTCACTCTTCACGTCCTCGGTGGGGAGGGGGCGGGGTGGAAGAGCTCTGGCCCGCATCACGCTGAAGGTCAATTTAAACGTTTTCTAAAACAGCATGATCAGCTTTCACAAAGAATCTCAAACAACATACAGCTTCCGAATTAGACACTGTACTTCGGCATGCAACACGTTTATCACGAACCTACTACGTGCTTATTCTTACTCTGAGGCAGGCGCTAGACATTAAGTCAATAAGGCAGGCAGAGCTTCGTTTGGTGGGAAATAAAAACAGCCAACGGAAATGCGTAATGGAATTGATGCGCACGCACCTGGCGTCTGAGGAGCGCTGCACACGTTCCTCCCGGCAGGGGCCACAGAAGGAACAGGGTAGTTTTCTGAGTAAATCTGACAGAGGATCCCAGGAAACTGAGCTCATATTTAAAACCATCAGGTGAAAAGAGTGAGACACAGATATGCTTTCCCTTAAAAAACTGTTGACAATCACAATTCAAACCACCAAACACACAGTCTTCGGTGACCAGAGCATGTCAACAGGTAGGTGAGTCCAGGCCAACTGTGTGGGGCCCAGTCCTCCCACCGCCCCAGGGCTGAATCCGGGGCATCTCCTGACCCCACACCCAGACAGATGCGCCCACCCGCCTGGGCTCCCTCCACCCCAGGGCTCTGAGGATGCGCCGTCCGCCCCCACCCTCCCCACAGATGCCGCCCCCAGGCAGGGAGCCCCGCACCCCCACCCTACATCGGACCCAGCATCTAGCATCTCTGTGACACATCTGTGTCCACAAGCTCCCAGGCCACTCCAGGATGTCACAGGCGTCAGGGAGCGGGTCTCGCTGCCTTCCCACCAGACAATCCTCACTGCTCCTGGGAAATCACTTTTCCACAGGCTGCAGTATTCCCTGAGTGCCCATGCTGCCTCAGGTGCTGCGCTCAGGATGCAGGCCGCCTTGGTCAGGAGGTCCTGTCACCCAGCCTTTACAGCAGGACTCTCCCCTGCAGTGGGGTCTACACCACGCTGGCAAGTCTGCTCACAAATTGCAAGGCTCTCTGCCTGCCGAGACCACCAGGGTGTGAACTCCAGCCTCGCCCCTGGAAGGGTGCTCTGCCCCAGAAACAGCCTTTCCTCCAGGACCTGGGGGAACAGGCATGCAGTGAAGGCAGTGCATTCAACCCAGCAAAGCTAACGAAGAGCCCATAATGCTCGTCACTTTGTCGACAAAGCTCCGTCTAGTCAAAGCTATGGTTTTTCCAGTAGTCATGTATGGACATGAGAGCTGGACCACAAAGGCGGCTTGAGTGACAAAGAATGGATGCTTTTGAACTGTGGTGCTGGAGAAGACTCTCGAGAGTCCCATGGACTCCAAGGAGATCCAACTGGTCAATCCTAAAGGAAATCAAACCTGAATATTCACTGGAAGGACTGATGCTGAGGCTCCAATACTTTGGCCACCTGATGGGAAGAACTGACTCACTGGAAAAGACCCTGATGCTGGGAAAGACTGAAGGCAGGAGGAGAAGGGGATGACAGGATGAGATGGCTGGATGGCATCACCGACTCAAAGGACATGAGTTTGAGCAAACTCTGGGAGTTGATGATGGACAGGGAAGCCTGGTGTGCTGCAGTCCATGGGGTCGCAAAGAGTTGGACACGACCGAACAACAAACGTTCAGGCCCATCCCTTGACAGTGCTTTAAAACTCAGAGATTCAAGAAAGGTTAGATTTCAAATCAGACGTTAGAAGAGGGACACAGAGGTCTGAGAAAAATCACTGCAGCTCCTGCCACCAATAGTGAAAGAACTAGACCCTGAACACATGCCCTCCAAGTCCGGAGTGGGCCATGTGCCCTCAGGCAAAGGCGAGGAAAGACCCCCTTACCTTTAAAGCCACAACAAACCTTCTGCCTGAGCTCCTTACTGTCTCAAAACACAGAAAACCACCTCATCACTTAGTCTAGAAAACAAAGTTTGAGAGAGAGCCAAGAGATCTTTGTTTTGAGTGCCAATCTGAACATTCTCAACTCTAGAGGACATTTTATTTTTAAAAAACGAAAAGCAAGTGACCTAATCCTCATTATCACTTACCTGCCAATTCACAGGTGAAAAGTCACACGTTTACATCTTAAAAGCAGAGTAGTCTTAAGGGCAAAAAAAGACTGGTAAAATTGAGTGGCTACAGGCAAAGAGAGAGACAGCAGAAGAAATTTCTCTAACACAATATTCTTCAGATTTGTGTGTGGTCTTTGTAAACTGCTTCAGATATATTGTGAAGCTGATGTCCTAATGATCAAGAGCCCCAGACTCACCCTGTAGGGAGCAGTGGTTCCAGTGCTACTTACTGTTACATTTTCTTAAAAATGTATACAAAAAAGATACATTTTAAACACATTAGAAGTATTGTCTATGGAACAGAATGAGGATGGGATAAAGAGTAACTTCAGACAAACAAGACTTACATGAAATAGTGACTAGTTTACCATGAACTCAGAAGTATGATCAACCTAATCCTCTTCAACTAACATTTTTTAACAGATACTTTTTTTAAACTTTATTTTTTGGCCACATGGCCTGTGGGAGCTTAGCTCCCCAACCAGGGATCAAACCTGAGCCCTCTGCATTGCAAGTGCAAAGCCTTGACCACTGGACCACCAGGGAGGTCCCTCAATTTACATTTTTTTAAAAATTCACAAGAATTCACCAGTTAAGCTGTTAGCAACCGTCTGCCTGGCTGAGTTGGCAAATACAGACTATTTGCAGGTAGCATTTGTGGTGCAGAAACTGTTCAAAGTGCAAAAACTCGCACTGAACTTAGGATGAACTTATACTTAAAATAAGCACAGCCAAGCCCAGTCCTCCCCACCACCCCTGCAAAGCAACGCCACGCTGAAGGCTTGTGATGCCCTCCTGCTCGATGCTGCCGACCATCCCCCATCACTCCACGAGCAGCTCTTGAGATCTGAGCCCTGCTGATTCTAAGCTGCACATCATAAACGGCTTTTAAAGCCTGTTCTATGCCAGCCACTGTTCTTTGTGGTGAGAATACGCAGAATCCAGCAGAACAGAAAGCTTTCCCTGCCCTCGTGGGTAGAAAAGCTGAATGAAGCGCACAGAACATCAGATGTGGATTCAAATAAAAAGCAGGGTGGGAGGCAGGGACCGCCAGTCTGGGTGTGTGAACAGGACGGTCAGGGAGAAGGCGTGACTGCAAAACGACACTTCCACAAAGCCCCGAGGAGGAAGCCCCAGACAGAGCACACAGTGAGCTCGCAGCTCGGAGGCAGAGGTAACCCAGCGCGTCCGCTGACGGGCCAGGAGGCCACTGTGCTTGAAGCCGTAACAGCCAAAGGGAGACCCGTGAGGGTGTCTGCGGGGACAGGGGCCCAGCACACGGGACCCTACAGGCTACTGCAAGGCCTGCGGGTTTCCCTCTGCATGAGACGGAAAACTAGTGAAGGGGCTGAGCAGGGGAAGGGCCCGTCCCCTGTGCTGAGCTCTTGCAGGGGAACGCAGGCCTCGCTGGGGCGGCCACTGAACCCTCCAGGCAGGTCGGCACAGGACTGCAGCAGAGGGGCCAGCCCGAAGTAGAGCGAACGTGGACGCACCTCACGGGAAACGCGATGGGTGGGTCTGAGGGGCAACTCCACAGGTGGAGCTGCGGGACCTCTGACTCGGACCTGAGCTCAAGTCACCGGACATCCAGGTGGATGCGTGAATCAATTTCAAGTTCAGAGGAGGGCTCTGGGGCTGGTGACAGTTTGTGTATAGATGGTGCCAGATAAAGGAAATATTCTGGAATCACAGAGTGAAGAATGTCAAATGCTGCTGCAAAGTCAAAGCAAGATGGAGACCTGATCACCAAGCTTGTCGTTCATGTGGAAAACTATAAATTGTGTCATACACAGTATCGTTTACTATCTTCAGGGACTGAAATGGAACCATTAAGACCTTGACTCTTACTGTATCTTAAATAAAATGTGTCTTTTAAAGAAAAGCATGTAGAAGTTTTCCCCTGACAACATGTCTCCTCACCACAGCTTGGCCTCAGACGGCCCTCCTGAGAAGGCTGCTTCCTGCCCCTGGGCTGGGCTGGGCCTCTCCCGTCAGCTGCTCACACAGCGCCTCACACATCTGTCTCACAACAGCCATCAAACGGGGATGGAACCCCAGCCGCCCTCCCTACTCTGAGCCCCGAGACCCAGGAGGCCTTCCAGCAGCCACCTCCCTGCCCCTGGGCTCCTGCATGGGGCCACCTGTGCCCCACTCGAGAGTCCAGGGTCCCTGCCTGCCAGCCTCCTGCCTCCAAGACGGGTGTTCCCCTCTCATCCTCCCCTAGAGCGCAGCGCTCAGACGGCTCCAGGGTCCCCAGGCTCCCTGCCTCCCCGCCCCACCTCCACTTTCACTGGAAAACCTTTCTGCAGCAGCAGCTGTCAAACGCTTCCCTGTATCTTCAGCGGCACTCAGAGTCAAAACCAGCGAGTGAACAGGACTTGGAAACAACGCTCTTGCATTTACTCTCAGAAGAGCTTACTAGGTGCGGGTGGACAGCCGCTCGGCTCCCAGGGGGCCGAGGTGAGCCCGGCGTGGCCCGCAGCCCAGGACCCGCAGTCCAGGACCCGCAGTCAGAGCACATGGATGAGGGGGCTGCTGCATGCACGCCGCCCCTCCCCCGCCTCGAGGCTTCTTGCCTGCTCCTCACAGGGAGCCCTGAGTGTCATCCTTCTCCAAGCAGGATGAGCGTGAGGAAGGCAGGACGGACAGGGAAGGCTCCCCGGCCCTCCCAGGACTGTGGTGCGCTTCCGGCACAGGAAGCGGGAACCCCAGGACTTTTCACCTGCAGGACAGGAGTGCTGTGCTCCCCAGTACGACTGCACATTACTACACTGGGTATCAAAAAAGGACAGCTTCAGGGCTGCCTTGGGGGCTCGGTGGCCAATGCAGGAGACACAGGTTCAATCAGTGCTATCAGTTCAGTTCAGTTCAGTTCAGTTCAGTTCAGTTCAGTTCAGTTCAGTCGCTCAGTCGTGTCCGACTCTTCGCGACCCCATGAATCGCAGCACGCCAGGCCTCCCTGTCCATCACCAACTCCCGGAGTTCACTCAGACTCACGTCCATCGAGTTGGTGATGCCATCCAGCCATCTCATCCTCTGTCGTCCCCTTCTCCTCCTGCCCCCAATCCTACGGGAAGACCATGTCTCGAAGTAACTAAGAACTAAGTAATGGAGTAACAGTTCTGATAGTTCATCCGAACTACTGAGCCTGTGCGAACAGCCCAGAAACCGCAACTGCTGAGCCTAGGAGTGAGAGCTACTGAATCGCCTGTGGCCGAGAGCCTGTAGTCTGCAGCACCAGTACCACGAGAAGACCGCACACCGCACCAGGGAGTGACCCCACCCGCCGCAGCTGGAGGAAAGCCCGCGCGGCAATAAAGACCCAGCACCGCAACTAAATAAAATCATGTTCAAAACGACGGCTTCAACCCCTTAAAAAAAAACAGTCATTCTATATTGCTAAACTAATAAGGGGCTAAAGGTGCATAAAAGACAACAAAGACAAATTGTGTGTCTCTATTTCCCCCATAAGGTATGTAAGAGGAACAGAACAATTTTGCTTTTGTTTTTCCTTTTTCCTGGCAAGACTTCACATTCCCAATGGCGATGTCTAACCTAACTGCTGGCCTGCAAACAGGGAGCAGGCCAGGGAGGGGAGACAGGGAAGCCAGGCCTGGAGGCAGAAGCTGCTTCTCAGAAATCGATGGTGGGAGAACGGACACCGCCCTGCGCTGCTCCTCAGAGTCCACAAGCAGTACACACTCCCAGGGCTGGGCGCTGCCCTACACGCTCCACCTGGCTCAGCCACGGCGACCCCTGAGGAAGACCCGTCATCATCTCCATTTCACAGGCAGTGGCGGTGTTCGGTCACTCAGTCGAGTCCGACGCTTTGCAACCCCGTGGACTGCAGCATGCCAGGCTTCCCTGTCCTTCACCATCTCCTAGAGCTTGCTCAAACTCATATCCATTGAGTCAATGATGCCATCGAACCATCTCATCCTCTGTTGCCCCCTTCTCCTCCTGCCCTCAATCTTTCCCAGCATCAGGGTCTTTTCCAGTGAGTTGGCTCTTCGCATCAGGTGGCCAAAGTACTAGAGCTTCACCATCAATCCTTCCAATGAATATTCAGGACTGATTTCCTTTAGAATTGACTGTTTGGATCTCCTTGCAGTCCAAGGAACTCTCAAGAGTCTTCTCCAAACCACAGTTCAAAAACATAAATTCTTCAGCGCTCAGCCTTCTTTGTGGTCCAACTCTCACATCCATATGTAACTACTGGAAAAACCACAGATGAGGAAATCACAAATGAAGGGAGGATGCACAAACATAGGTTTTAGCCTGAGGTAAAAGAGGAAAGTATCAAACCACTCAGTTCCAAAGGAAATCAACCCTGAATATTCACTGGAAGGACTGATGCTGATGCCGAAGCTCCAATACTCTGGCCACCTGATGCAAAGAGCTTACATTGGAAAAGACCCTGATGCTGGGAGAGACTGAAGGCAGGAGGAAAAGGGGATGACAGAGGACAAGATGGTTGGATGGCATCATTGCCTCAATGGATGTGAGTCTGAGCAAACTCAGGATACGGTAAAGGACAGGGGAGCGTGGCGTGCTGCAGTCCATGGGGTCACAGCGTCAGACACGCCTTGGCGACTGAACAGCAGCAAAAGGGGAAAGCTCACCTCACAGTGTCTTCACTGAGAGGACACCGCCGGAGACCTGGACTGACGTCCAGCTGTGCCCAGAGCATTTCCCCAAGACCGGCTCCTGCGAAGGAGCCTCCGCCCCCAGCGCTGGCTCAGGAAGCGGCCCTGAACCCCAGCCCACCCCACCTCGGTGCTCCCAGTGTCCTTAAACTCAGACTAGGAGCAGGTAACTACTCAACCTCCTTAGATTCTGTACGATTAAATAAAACAACATGAAACAACAGAGAACCACATTCATTTAAAAACTGAAGGTAGTTATATAAGTCTCCGTCCAAATGCAATTAACAAGCCTAACTCTTCCCCTCCACAATCCTAAAGCAAGCAGAGAACCACCTCTGAGCCCCCAGAGCACCCTCCAATTTGAGCCCAAAGGTGTTTCCACCTTAGATGCCAGCCCTGAGCAGGGGCTGCAAACAGCAGGTAAGTAATGTGAACCCTGCCTCAGCACCCAGCTCCATCATCCGCCAGGTGGGGGTGGGTGGGCCAGTGACCACAGGCGATGTGGGTCCTTCTGCCTGAAGGTCCCCCACCCTCAGGCTCCGAACACTCCTCCTGCGCTCCACACACATGCTAAGGAGGCCCCCACAAGGGGTGCCAGATGAGACTCAAACACCTGCAGCTCAGCAAGACAAGTTTGCTCTGGAGGAGTTTTTAGGTGCTGGGCTGGATGAAGCACAAGCTGGAATCAAGATTGCCAGGAGAAATATCAATAACCTCAGATACGCAGATGACACCAGACTTGTGGCAGCAAGCAAAGAACTAAAGAGCCTCTTGATGAAAGTAAAAGAGGAGAGTGAAAAATTTGGCTTAAAACTCAACATTCAGAAAGCTAATAAGATCATGGCATGTGGTCCCTTCACTTCATGGCAAATAGATGGGGAAACAATGGAAACAATGGCTGACTTTATTTTTTGGGGCTCCAAAATCACTGCAGATGGTGACCGCAGCCATGAAATTAAAAGACGCTTGCTCCTTGGAAGAAAAGTTATGACCAGCCTAGACAGCATATTAAAAAGCAAAGACATTACTTTGCCAATAAAGGTCCATCTAGTCAAAGCTATGGTTTTCCCAGTAGTCATGTATGGATGTGAGAGTTGGTCTATAAAGAAAGTTGGAGAAGACTCTTGAGAGTCCCTTGGACTGCAAGGAGATCCAACCAGTCCATCCTAAAGGAAATCAGTCCTGAATATTCATTGGAAGCTCTGATGCTGAAGCTGAAACTCCAATATTTTGGCCACCTGATGCAAAGAACTGATTCATTTGAAAAGACCCTGATGCTGGGAATGATTGAAGGCAGGAGAAGAAGGGAACGACAGAGGATGAGGTGGTTGGATGGCATCACCGACTCAATGGACATGAGTTTGAGAGTAAACTCTGGGAGTTGATGATGGACAGGGAGGCCTGGCGTGCTGCAGTCCATGGGGTTGCAAAGAGTTGGACACAACTGAGCGACTAAACTGACTGAAACCGGAAAGCAGAAGCGATGCGTGAAAAGGATGCTGGATGCCATGGAAACAGAACTCTTCCACCAGTAATTTCACCCCATCCTGCCTTTAAGGTAGAGACTCGGCATGATGACAGGATCTCCAAGTACCACCAAACGTTCCGGAAACATTAATCAGGATACAGAATGTTCTGTTTGATTATTTCATTAATTCAGGATTATCTATTACAAAACCTATCCATGCCTCCTAATAACTCAAATATTTGACAGCAGTGGGAAATATTCTGACAAGTTAACTGACCGCATGTCAGTTTTCCCACGAAACACAGACATCTGATAGTCTGAACGCTGGAAACTCTGTAGGAAGCCAGGCATGGAGGGCAAGAGCCCACTTGGCCCCTCTGTGTCTGTGTGAGCAGAGAGAGGAGACAAGCACACCGGGTAAGATCCCTGCCAGGACGGCCTCAGCGAGTGAATCTGAGTCTCCACCGTGAAGTCTCTGCAGCACTGGGCAGACGGCAGTCCCTGAACAGCGGGGGAAGCGGGCACCCCTGCGAGACGCAGGCTGGACTCTGTGCACCTCAGACGCGAGGAAGGGTCCCCTTGGGAGCGGGTGCATCCCTGGGTCCAGGACTCTGAGCCCAGCATGGGGCCGGGCGTGGGGGTCACTGAGGAGACTGACTGCACCGGGTCTACTGCAGGGGCAGCAAGAAACAGAGGTGCTCTCATGAAGGGAAGCCCCCACCGCTGTGGGGAGGGGAGAGAGAGGGGGCTCTGGAAGAGGGGCTCTCAGACTGGGCAAGACCATGTCTTTTAAAACTAATGCAATAACCCAGGGGGTGGAGAGAGTGTCCCACGACGGAAGAAGGAGCAAGTCCTAGATGTCTCCTGGCGGGCAGACAGGTCTCCCGTGAGCACCCACACGGCTCACCCAGGACACTGCAGCCAAACCGCGGGGGCCCACAGCCGTGCAGAGGGCCAAGGGGGCCGGGGGGCGGGGGTAGCGACCTGCAGCCTCTGCAGAAACATGCACAGGCGTGTGTGCCTGAGGCAGCCCCACCGCTGGGGAGCAGACAGGGCCTGGGACACAGCAGAAGCAGGCCAAGCACGGGAGAGAGGGCCACCTGGACCGCCCGCTGCGAGACGGGCCTTGCTGGCTCCCTCTGTGCTAAAGGGGCCTGCTCCAGGCGCTGTGAAGATGCAATGGGGCAGCGGTATCTCTGAAACACCAGCCTCCGGGGCGGGTCCTGAGCAGCGACCACCCTTTCCCTGGGCTTCCGTCCCCCTGTTCCTGCTCTGAGTGCCCACCTGCCCGTGAGCACCGAACCGAGAGCCCGGGTCCCTGCGGACGCACTCAGATGTGCACTGCGCGGTTTCCTGGGCTTAGATCAACTCAAATACCTACTAACGACCTCCTGTGCGCCCAGCCCTGTGCTGGGACTGCAAACACAGACAGGGCGCCCGTGGCCCTAATTCTAGGAAGCAGCCAAGCCCCAGCACCAGCAGAGGCCGCATCCAGGCACTGAGAGCATCCACGGGGCCTCAGGCTCCAAGCATATCATGTCACAGAGGTCTAAGGGAAGGAGTCCTCAGAGCGGTCCTGCAGACAGACACCCTGCGCTCTGCTCCACGTTCACCACCCATGCATCTGACCCTCACCGCCCACACTCATCAGAAAATTGACTGCAGTGCTGGGGCCCTCCGCACAGGGTACGCTGCCTTGGTTAAGAAATCCCTCAGACTCAACCCACTCTGAGGGGAAGCATGCAGGCTTTGGAGCTGGCTCCGAGCTCGAACGCCAGCACTGCTGTGCAGCGAGCCAATGGGCAGGTCACTCTGCCTCGCCAAGCCTCCATTTCCTCACGTGTCAAACAGAGGTCTTACAATTCGCTCCCGGGGCCTGTTCCAAGGGTTGGATGAATGAGATACCGTGAGAAGCGCTAACAGACGCGAGTCCCCGTGGCCTGGGCCCCTCTCCCCCATCAGCCGGGAAGGAAGCAGAGACGCTCCCTGAGGTACAGCACCCCTCATGCCGCCCGTTGTGACCGTCACTGACCACTGCCCTGTAACACCATCAGCGTGGAGCAGCAGCAGCATTTTTTTTTTTTTTTTTGAACAAACAAAACAGAAAACTTCAGCGTGCTCTCTACACATAGTAAAGGCTGGTAAGTACTGTTTCTTAAAATTGTTTCTGTCATATACATTATTTTATATTGCTCCAAACACACGGCCACATGCTGCGTCACAACACACAACTGATTTATTTTTGCAAGTCAGGGCAAAAATAAGCTTGAGAGATAACTATTCCAGGACAGTGTTTTCCAAAGTTCCTTGTGAGCCTGGAATCCTAAGACTCTAACTCGGCGGCCTAAGCAGATAACGCTGAAGCTGAAGACTCTGGTCCCATACGACCCTCCATTGACACCGTCCAGGCCTGGCAATCTGAGAGGTCAGGGTTCACAGTCAAACCTCACGACACAGGGGCACAGACAGGCAGGCGGCAGGAGCTGAGTGCTCACAGTGTGGAGAATCAGCTGTTGGTTAAATGGAGGTGACCTTTAACCCTGGCCCCAAACAGCCCCCGACAGGCCAGCCCAGCCCCTCACCAGTGGCAGCTTCATGGCCTCACGTCTGCACTGACCCACAGTGACACCAGCCCCAACCTCCATGCCCTCGTCCCCAGAACGAGCTCAGCAGCACTGGGACGGTCTCGGGGTTCAGGAGAGAAGCAACGAACGCCAAGCGCCCCACAGGCTCACTCCCACGGGAGCAGACACATCAGCTTTAGTTAAAGGGCAGGGCCTCATTTCAGAAGACATTTGGCCTTTGCCTTCTAGAGGTAAGCCTTTGCCTCCTGAAACAACTGAGCACAGAGGAAAGCCAAGCCCGCTGTGTGTTCCCAGCAGTTGTGGGCTCACCGCACGCATCGGTGCAAAAACCCAAATGGCCTCTCGGCCCAGAGACGTCTCCTTCTGTGAGGCAGAGGCCTTTGCAAGGCTGATGTCCCATACAGGGCCCTCAGAGGCCAGTCTGTGTGGACAGACGAGGCCACAGGCTCAGGGAGGCTCCCCGGCTGTGCTCGGGCCACAGGGACGTAACGGGAGCAGCTGGGGCTCAGGCGGGATTCCGGGACCCGAGACACCGCTCCCTGTTCCCCAGGAGGCCCTGGCCTCCTCACCTGGTGCCCAGTGGGGGACACCCCAGACTTTCCAGCCTCTCCTCAGGCAACTAATCCACCCTGCGTGAAGACTTCCTGGTCTAGGCTCCAGCAGGAGTTCTCTGGGACCCTGTACGTCCACTTCATGTCCGCCAGGTGCCCTAAAACCAACATGTCCAACACCGGCTCCACTCGCCGTCCTGCCAAACCCGGCCTGGTGTGGCTGACGGCACCAGCAGCACCCCTCACGGCCACAGGACACCCCAGGGCCCCAGCCTCCGGCCAGCGCGACCCCTCCCAGCCCTCCACCCACTTCTGCGGCCTCAGCTCAAGCCCCGGTTCCCCTGCCTCCCAGGGAACCGGAAACTCACTTCTGGGCGGAACCCGCTGCCATCCTAACCCCAAGCGGAAGCCACCAGCCTCTCCCTCTGGCCCTGGGACTCCTGCCTGAGCCCCTCAGCTTGGCCTCCATGACCTCTGACTCAGCCGCTGGAGCTCGCGCCTGCCGCCCTGGCCCTTGGCAGGAGGCTCCCACGTCCCACCCCGCTGGCTGCAGCTTGGTGATCCCAGAGCGCGCATGTTCATGGCAGGCCTCGGCTCCAGCTCTGGGTCGTCCCTGTAGGCCCTGACGCCCCCACAGGCTGCACGGCCCCGGGTCTAGGAACAGGCGCTCCTCCAGGGGGGAGCTCCAGACGTAAAGCGCCGAGTCTGGCCCCGATCCCAGTGGAGAGCCTGCACAGGCCAGGGGCTGAGCAACGTCTCGGGGAGGAACGGATAAATAGTATCTTGGAAACACAGAGGTCCAAGGCACCTTCCTTCCCTGGAGGGAGTTCAGAAGGAGTGTGAGAGTCACGCGGCATCAAGAGAGGATCAGAGCCGAGCCGATGACCGGCAGCCCGGGCTGTGAACACAGGGCGTCTTGGGCTCAGGACGGAAGGGAGACTGTAAAGCAGGAGGTGGGGGGCCAGCTGGGCCCTGAAAGAAGCCGGCAGTGAGGAATGAAAGATGGGGGCACAGACATGAGAAAACACTCTCAAAATGCATAAAAATACAGTCTCACCAATCAATTAGGTAGATGTCTGGAGTTAAGTTGTTTTTCTTGAAATGAGCAAATAATTTCGGCAAATTTTCTTCAAAGAATACCTCAAATGCAGCGAAGTACGTCAACATCTGGGGAGAAAATGTGAAATACACTAATAAATACGTTATCAGCACACATTTCCAATCTACAGGGAAAGTCAGTATATTTAACGCCCCTAGAATCCAACAATCATCTTCGTATGTAAACTGCTTACATATCTTTACCGGTAACCCTAAACCAGGCACTGAGCAGGCGATTTCTAAACAGGCACAATCTCTAACCTCCCCGTAACATCACTGTAACTGACTACACCTCATCATTTCTTCAACCTGTAGGTAAGAGAACCGAAACCCAGAGTGTTAGAGCAAGTTTTCGTCACTCAGTCGTGCCCGACTTTGTGACCCCATGGACTGTAACCCACCACGTTCCTCCGTCCGTGGGACTCTCCAGGCAAGAACCCTGCAGGGGGTGCCCTCCTCCTGCAAAGCAGGTGCGCGACTTGCCTAATGAGGGCGCATCGTGTGTGTGCAAGGTGTGGACTCAAACTCGCGCCCTGGCCCATGGCAAAGGCTGACCCCTGACGGCTCGTTCTCCTCCAAGAAGCAGAAAGGAATGCGCTATCTGAGGATGATCTGAGGAAACACGCGACCTCCGTGCTGACCCCTGGCCTTCCCAGAGGGGGTCTGGGCAAGGGCAACTGCAGGCCTCTTCACGTGCAGCCCAGGAGACAGCTCGAGAGAAAACACGGAAGGGACAGGGAACCGCCCCAGCCCGCGTCTCACCGGCATGGGCTCTTCAACTTCCTACGGGGTCTGTGCAAAAGCACGATGCACCGACCAGGGTATGGTGCTGAAACAGCTGCGGGGCACCAGCCTCCCCCACGGACCTCCACGTGGGGGGACCGGGCCAAGCACCTGCTCTGACACAAAGCGAGGACGTCCGTGTGGGGGGCACCCCTCCCCTCTCATGCCAAGGGTTTATTCTCAGAAACACTTGCTGGAAGAATGCATTTCGAAATTCATACGTATGGCTGTTAGCCGCCCATTTTTCAGGGTCAACACAGCGCCCTGGTAATCCTCCATGCTGTACAGCGCTAGTTGCTGCAAGTAACCCCGGGGAGGGAAAAATGGAACCTTCCCGGGAACACAAGGGCCCGGCCACTCTTGCTCTGTGCAGACACAGTACCCAGGGACCCACACGCACATGGGGATACTTACAAGGCCGTGGTCCACTCGGAAAAACGCCATTTGACAGGGTTTATTCAAAAGATTAGAAAAAGCAATGAAGGCATCTGCAGTATCCAAGTTCAAGATCAACACGGCCGCTATGAAGGACATGCCCTGAACCTGAGGGGAGGAGAGAGGGCGGTCAATCCCCTGGCAGCCACCGCCGTTGGAGCAGCCCCCGCGTCTCCTTGAAGGAGCAGCCCCACGCCCTCGCGCTGGAAGGGCCCACGCTGCCCCCACCCGCTGCCACCCCTGCAGGCTAGACCCATGGCCTTGAGGGCCCTGCCCGTCCGGACGCAGAGTCGCCGCCCTGCCACGCCGGCCACCTGTCTGCACTCCTTCATTCCCAAACCCTCCTCCTGCACCTGAGAGGCTCGCTGCCTTTGAGGAGGTGCAGCATCCGGGCACCATGGAAACACACACCTAAGGGAACATGTTACTCTAAAGCCATGCAGGCACACGTCCGCTAAGCCGGAGAAACCTCAGCAGCGTAGCTTTAAAAACAGTTACAACTAAAAAGCTTTTTTGATTTAATGCTGGGGAAAAAAAATCACATGCAAAAAATGAAAATCAAACCCTATTAAAACGTGATCTATGAAGAAGGAAACGGCCACCTGCTCCAGTATTCTTGCAGGGGAAATCTCACGGACCTAGAGGAGCCCGGCGGGCTATAGTCCACGGGGTCACAACAAGAGTCGGACTCAACTGAGTGACTAGGCTCGTACATCAGGCTTAAAAAAAAAAAAAAAGATCGATGCCACAGAGCAGCCAGGGCAGCTCAATTTCCCTATGAGGAAACTGAGGCGAGTCATTGACCGTGAGCCTTTTCATAGCTCACAAAAATGGGGGAACGTGACCCGCCACCTGCAGCTACGGTGAGATGGTGGAGAGCATGACTTTCTTTCCAGAGCAGAACGTCAGAGAATCTCAGAAAGGTTCACTTACATAACCCACATCCGGTCGGTAACAAGTGTACGCGCCCAAAACGCTGTGCAGCATGTCGTGGTACGGGCCACCCTACAAGGACCAACACACGAGACAGGCGTGAGCCACGTCAGTGCGCGCACAGGGCCCGCTGCCAGGCACGCGGCGGCACACCGCAGGACTAGCTGCCATGCGTCACGCAGCAGCTCGGCACTGCCACGGCACTGGAAAGTGAACCATCGGCCACAGCTGACACGCTCGACCCACAAAGCCGCTCTGAAACAAGCTGGTGGGCCGGTGTGAGTACCACACTGGAACAACACCCTTAATCCAGCTGCTGCT
Source organism: Oryx dammah (assembly GCF_014754425.2). Taxonomy (NCBI): domain Eukaryota; kingdom Metazoa; phylum Chordata; class Mammalia; order Artiodactyla; family Bovidae; genus Oryx; species Oryx dammah. The sequence goes on along the minus strand of NW_024070187.1, from coordinate 112,061,324 downwards.
GGATGACTGTATTGCCCCTTCAAGGTCAAGGTGACTGGGTACCCAGGCTCTCCAGAGCAGGTACGTGCCCATGGTCAGTCTGCCTCTGCCTCCCGCCGTACCCTCATCCTGATGATCCTGTCTGCCCCCTTGTCCCCCGCTGCCTGTCACTGTCTGTGTTTACGATGTTTCGGCACGGCAGGTGCAGGTCCCTGACTCATCTGCTGTCGTTTACTCCACTATCCTTTACTGGTTACCTAGTGTGTGCAAAGCATGACGCTAGAAACACGGGCACGATACAATCAGACTGGGTATTCCCAAGTCATATTAACTATCTGTCAGAAAGGATTCAGTTCAGTTCACTTCACTCATGCAGTCGTGTCTGACTCTCTGCAACCCCATGGATTGCAGCAAGCCAGGCTTCCCTGTCCATCATTAGTTACCCTTATTTTTAAAAGTCTGAAAGTATTAGCAAAATACCCACCCTCCCAACAAAAATCCCCAGTATTTTTCAAACCTGATCACAAATACATGCAATTTGGCATTTTAGACAAAATGTTACTTAAAGCAACAGATCACCACCACCTACTTGCTGGAAAATGCAGAGACTGGGGAATGTTCTGGAGATGTCCAGTTTAATCAGCTCCAGACTGGCTTCTCTGTCTGCTGCTGAAAAACCAGCATCTGTCAAAAGACCAGGAGTCATCACACCTCTCAGAGGCAAGTCTGTGGAGTGACGCAAGGTTTCAAACTCTTAGGAGAATCAAACAAGGAAGGGACAGTCTTCAGGACCATGTGGACCTAATTACAACCTGAACCTACAGCATCAACAGTTTGCAGAGTTCTTTAAGAGCAAAAATCTCACAGTACCATCTAAGGCTAGATCATCATCAGATATTTTCTAGGGTCTGAAATCATCAACAACTGTTGATTGGTGGAATTAAGGACAAGTAAGGGAATAAACACAAATGAATTCCAGACACGGATAACATCAGAAAAATCATTTGAAACCATTTAAGTCATCTGAGACCATTTGAAAAATCATTTGAAACTGGCTAGAACATCGCTGCTATAAACTTAGAATATATGGGAGTTACTGCAGCGTAAGATTACTGTGTGTTATTTGTAACAAATAACTATGGATAACTTGCTTTATATTTTTATAATTCCAATACCACATGGTATAAAAAAAGATCAGCAGGAAAAATACTACTTAACCAACAGAAGCAACCACAATCATTTGTGTGTCGTGGAAAACTCTGAAAGCATAACCTAGGAACAGGCAGTGTTCCCCTCCCTTTGGAAGGCGCTGCAACCCTCCTCTCTGAACCGGCACTTGAGCCCTCCTGGGGGCCAGGCTACTGTCCATCAGCGAACAAAGGAAGCCACACATGGTGGCCAGCCCTCCAGCACGTGTGGACACAGACAACTCTCAGGAACTGGTATCATCTGTCTTATAAAAGCTTTTTTTTCTTTAACTCATTTGATCTAAAAAAAAAAAATCCCTTTTTGGGAATTCCCTGGTGGTCTACTGGTTAGGACTCAGGCGCTTAAGCCCAGGTTCGAGCCCTAGTCAGGGAACTACGATCCCGTGTGCCATACTACACAGCCAAAAAAAATTTTTGTAATCCCTTTTCCCATGAAGCTTTCATAAATTTGCACCAACCACTATTTCGGTTAAGAAAGTTTTCCTTGTTACATAATGATGTGCATAGTATCTACAACTAGTACAGCCGACCAAAAGAACCCACTGGTGTCGCCGCCACACACACCTTCGGTCTCCGCTTCGGAGCCTCCCGTGCTAAAGGACCGCCACCGCTCCTTTGCTCGGGCGAGACAGATGTCGAAGAGCTCTGGAAGAAAAGCCTTCGGTAAGTTATCACGTGCACACGCATGTCTCCCCAGCACACCAGAGCATACACTGCTGCCTCGTTCAAATAACTAAAGTTCAACCACAGACTCCACGCTTATTATAGCTACTTTCTCCCTTCTGGCCGGAAGGCACTTCTGTTTTCTAAAGACATCACCATATACAAAGACATACACAAAATGCCACTATGCCTGGCGTTCATTACACCACCCATCCGTAAAACTATTTTGTTTTGGTGTGTTTGATGCAGCTGCGGCCTCGCTAGACTCTGAGCTCCGGGGTAAGACTGTGAGGGCCTCTGGTCATATCTGAATCCAGAACAGCACTGGGACTGACACAGACCAGGACACTCAGTGAGCACACGACTGACGAACAAAGCGGGAAACAAGCAGAAAACCCAGCTGGTTTCAAACAAAGCAAGATGGAACCGCCACCCCCGGCCAGTCTTCCTGTACCTGTTGCCTGAAAGTGCAGGAGGGGTGAAAGCAACACAGGCAGAAGTTTCAAAAATAAATATTCTCAGTGGCAGCAAAGCAGGGAGACATCTCTCACAAGACAACCGTCAGATCTTCACATCTGGGACTTACTTATTCAGCCATTCTTCTCTTTGGGTAGTCTGGCAACGGTGAAATAACTCAAGCTCACAAATCTCACTGCCGTACGCAGACCTCCACGCCCCACCCTTCCTCAAAGACTGAACCCAGAGACACCTCTGAGCCTCTGCTGCGCCCATCCAGCCCCCGCGCCTTGCGGCTGCTCTGGCTCCAACACTGCCCAGCCACTGGCTGCCCTGGATCAGGAACAATCACTGAGACTTAACGACTGCTACCCAGAGAATTCCTACCGCTTTATTCTTTCCTTCAATACTTCTGGAATATAAAGCAGAGCACAACTGCCTCCCAGACAGTGAATGCTATTTTTAAAAACATAAGTCAAATTCTAGTAACACTTTTGTGTTGTAACAAGCTAAATTCTGATTACCAACCTTCTTCTAACCTTGTGAAGGAAGGACCTGACTTACAATCTACGGTCAGTCATCTGTAAGGGCAGAACAACTGTGAAACGTAACAAACATCACATTAACGTCATATTAACCTGGAAGGCAGTGGGCGTCTAAACTCAGCTGCTTATGGGACAAACCTGGGGATGTGCTGAGCTGGAGGCCACAGGGTCTGGGGCGCCCCTGCCCACTCTGCTTCCAGGAGGCAGGCGGAGCTGCTCATCTTGGCAGGAGGTGGAGGGAAACCAGCACGTGGCCGCTGGCCACTGGGAGCCACTCCCCAGTGAGGCGCCCGACAGTTACAGTGCAGACACGGGCAGCCCTGGGGAACACAGGGCAAAGGGCAGTTTCCACAACACCGCCACGCTTTGGCTGGCGTGGGTTTGTAGGGAGAGAGGGAGTTCGAACAGTGACCCCACCTTCTTCCCGGAGGAGCTTCAAAGTACAAGGCTAACTCCCTCAAGAGTGAAGGTAATGGTACTACCAGGCTGACTCTCAGTGAGTTTCCAATCGCATAGCTGCAGAAACAGCAAAACCTTGGGGCTTCCCAAATTGCAACATGGGCTTCAGCATTAGCTGACTAACCTGTCAGGGTGCTGACTTCCTCAGAAGGGAAACAAGGCCGACAGTCCCTGCCCCTCAGACTGCTGTCAACGTTCACGACAACGCGAGGAAGGGCCTATCCAACACCTGGCCTCAAGAGGGGACTTCAAGTTCATCAGTGAGTCACGGAGGCTTCAACACACAGCCAATCTTGAGATTAAGGAGGACCCAATAAGGTGGCATTCACACTCATCCATCTGCTCCTTCATTCATCCAGCAAACACCTCCTGAGAGCCTGACTGCGCAGAGAGGTTGTGCAGGGCTTCAGGTGACGGGAGGGACAGCATGAGGCCCCACCCTGCTGAGCACCAAGTGAGGTCGGCAACTGACTTCAGGCAGCTAGCTACACAAGAAAGACACAATTTAAATAAAACTGGCCAATATCGAGATTTACGCAGACTGTCAAGGCATGAAACTGATTAAGCCATTTCGCCTGATACACTATGATATAGACTATGGAGGATTTTAATTTAAATGAAATCAGTGCAGCCAACGGTGAGAACGGAAAATTAAATAGAATACACACACACAGAGTATGCTGCATTGCGCCCAGCTGGCTTAGAGCTGTTGACACGTTTAGAAATTCTCAAGAACAGGGACTGAGACAAACTGTCATCCGTTCTCCAAACACTGACTTTTGGGGAAGCTTTTGTGAAACCATTTCCACAAGTAAATGTTACACATCTTTTCACCTACAGATGTTAAGTTTTGGGCAGGTATGGACTAACAACAACAACAAAATGGAACTCTGAGGAGATGACAAAGAAAAGAACCAGTAACCATCTACCCAACCAGCTGTCACTACTCAAGAGGAAGAACACTGCTGGCCAGGGCTGAAATCGCAGTGTAAGATCGGTATCTTACAAAATAAAACTTACAACAACAGTATGAACCCCAGCCACAGAGAAGCTACAAACCAATCTACTTTACACTCAAGGGCCTTCAAGAGGGTAAAAAGAAAAAGCCAGCCACCACCAACACTACAAGCTGGGCACTAATACAGAGAAGGCAAAAAAAAGAGTTCCTGGCCTGGGCAGTGTAGACTGCAGACAGAGAGGAAATTTGCTATTACTTTTATCAACAACCGTCAGTAGAATTAAGGACAAGTAAGGGAATAAACACAAATGAATTCCACACAAGAAAACAACCCCCCCCCCGCCAAAAAAAAAGCTGATCTAGAACATCTCAGGTCTAAATGTAGAATATGTTTATTCCAGACCGCAGACAGAGAGGAAGGGAGGGAAGTAAAGATTCCTGTTTACCGGGCACTTCATTGTGAGCCTGAGCTCCTAGGGTGGGTTTCACTCTGGATCACAGCATGCAAAGCACTGGATAGGGAGGGAGCGAAGCAGTAGACACCCTCATGGAAGAAAAGCTCGCCCGAACTGTACGAGGGCGTGCGTTGGGGCAAACAGCACCGAGAAAGCAGGGTCCAGTAACTTCCTGGTGGTCGGTGGTTAGGACTTGGGGCTTTCACTGCTATGGACTAGGGTTCCATCCCTAGTCTGGGAACTAAGATTGCACAAGCTGCGCAGCATGGCACCTCCAAAAAATGAGGGTACAGAGCTCCCCTCCCTCTGGACTGAAGCTACTAGACCCTCAAGGACCCAGCGGTAGCACAGCGTGCCATTCCCACTAAGCTGCTTATATAAAACACGCCGGGGCCGGGCGGGATCACAAACCCCACAAACACAGCGCCTCCACAAAGAGAAACACCCCCCCACACCATTTTCCCGTCCCCCTTTAGGCTTGCTTTCCACACAGCTCTAGGAGAGATCCCGGCGTGACTCAGCCCACCAATGTTCCCCCCGTGTGTCAGGGAGGATGACCGGCTCAGGAGGGAGGTGGGCATGGGCTCTGAGCCACCAGATGACTGAGGCACCTGGGGTGCACCCGGGGTCTCTAAGGCATTGCCTCCCAGAGGGCACGCTGGCCTCTTGAAAGACACGGCTTCGTGGAAAAGGCTGCCTTTCTTCCTGAGCAGGCACACGGGGTGAGAGATGCCCCGGGACCGAGGGCGAGCTCCCCGGGCTGAGGACCACGCGAGCCACTCACCGTGGGTGATGTTTAACTCGTTGCCAATGGCTAAGCTCCAGACCTTGCCTCTCACGCTGGGAGGGATTCCCTGCCACCACAAATCTCGAACTTTTCTAGAGCACCACCTGGACGAAAACGGAAGCCTGAGTTCGTGAGTTTGTTCTCAGTGAAGAAACACTTGTCTGCCCACATGCTTAACCCCAAGCCACAGAAGTGTATCTCACAGCCCTGGCCTCAGGGGGCTCACAGGTCAGCGATCCGTACAGACCAGGAGACCAACGACTGCCTTCCACTGAGCAGTGACCGTGCCACGTACAGTGCAGACACTGCTCATGCAGAGACGGGTACCAGCAACCGAAGGGGCCCAGGGCTCCGTGCTCAAGCCGGAGTGTGCCCGACAGTAGCATTCCGAGCAGACGAAGAGAGGGAAGGGCTTTCCGAGTTGAAAGCACAGCAACAAGAGACGACCTGGCCTGCTCCGGGAACTGCACACAGCTGGGCAAACACTGGCGGGGGGTGGGGGGGCGGTGGCACTATCACAGAGCAGCAGGGGACGGGCAGACCCCAGGGCCCCGCGACAGGAGCAGCCCACCACCGCACTGCTGCATGTGGGCGAAGTGCTCGGGCAACGACTGCTGGACTCTAATGGCCAGAGCCTGCGAGCTCACACCGCTCTGCGCTGCACAGAGGCGCTGCAACTGCTGTGCACAGTGAACACACACTGCCAAGAGACGGGAACAAGCGTGAAGGTGCTGAAGACTCAGCACAGCGCTTGTGAGCACGGGCTGAGGGTGGAGGAGCACGGGCTGAGGGTGGAGGAGCA
>NW_024070187.1:112045318-112055002 GCF_014754425.2 Oryx dammah | reverse complement strand
GAGTGAGGGGTGGAGAGGAGCACGGGCTGAGGGTGGAGGAGCACGGGGTGAGAGTGTGAGGAGCACGGGGTGAGAGTGTGAGGAACACGGGGTGAGGGGTGGAGGAGCACGGGCTGAGGGTGAGAGGAACACGGGGTGAAGGGTGGAGAGGAGCACGGGCTGAGGGTGGAGGGGCACGGGCTGAGGGGTAGAGGAGCACGGGCTGAGGGGTGGAGAGGAGCACGGGCTGAGGGTGGAGGAGCACGGGCTGAGGGTGGAGAGGAGCTTGGGCTGACGGTGGAGGAGCACGGGCTGAGGGGTGGAGAGGAGCTCAGGCTGAGGGTGCAGAAGGCACAGCCCCACCCTCACCTGGGCCCCCAGAGCAAATCCCTTCTCCTCTCTCATTCGGCGCCCTCCTCCCTAAGGCCAAGATGATGAAACCTCCCCCCAACACAGAGGGCCAGAGAGGATTAAGCGGGGAGGTCACAAAGGCCGCCGCTGCAGTCTGGCGCCCGGCGCGGGTCCCTAAGTGGCGGTTCTGGTGTGCACGCGCGCCTCTGGATGCCATCAAGCATCAAGCGGTGAGCGATGGGCCATGCTGGGCCCTGCCGCCACGTGGGGAGACAGTCTGGGCTTCTGGAGACCTCAACTCTCGTTACTGGGCCCCATTTGGGAAGAGGTGCTTTCTGACCATGTCTGAGGAAAACAGGCTCTGGGAGCAGCGTGTCTTCCCAGCGGAAAGCCCAGAGTGATCTCCCCCAACCCCACTCCCAGTGACGAAAGTGAGTGACAGCCAGGTAAGTGCCCAAGCAAGCCCCCAACTTCCTGACCCACAGTTCAGGCTGAAAGAAAGAAACAAGGAACTGGCAACCAAGCCTCTCCACAGCGCCAGCTGATGGGGGGAGGCCCAAAAGGAGCCACCAGCCTCTGTGCATGGGCCTGGAACTGCTGTCCCTCCACACACCGGCCCCGGGACTGCCGTCCACACGCTGGTCCCCAGCCATCCACACCAGGCCCCAGGAGGCCGTCTGCACGCCGGCCCCTAGCCATCCTGAAGACGCACAGTGCATCTTCAGACAGAAAGAAGACAGCAGCTGAAGGACTCGAGTGGGCCCCAACTGCTGGGGGCCGTCATCAGAGCAGCTCCAGCACCCCGGCTCCCTCAGAGGACAGACACTCAAGCAGACGGTGCAGTGTACCCGGGGGTCCTCTGCGGGCACCTGGAGCCAGGGCCAGGGCAGAAAAGGCTTCTCCAAGGAAGACTGAGCTTTAAAGAACAACATGTTCACTGGACAAGGAGATACAGGGCAAGAGCACTGAGACAGCAGGACGAGAAGATGCAATGGCTCCGAGCCTCCCCAAGGGAAAGACTTGCCCAAGCAAAGGAGAGGCGAAAGGCAAGGCCACAGAGAAAGGAGCGGCTGTGCCACGGGAGGCCCGACCGCTAAGCCACGAAATTCACATCCTACACCGGAGTCACAGGAGCCTGTGCAGCGACAAGTGTGGAACTGACACACATTTGTGCTGTAGACTGCTGAGGACAAGACGAGGCGGAGGGCGCGGGAGAGGAGGGCTATCAGGGCGCCCGTGGCAGGAACAAGGCTAAACCAAGGCAGGGGAAGGAGACCGTGCGGCTCAAACTTATCAGGCAACTTCATCAAAGGCGGCGACACCAGCTACACTTAGTACAGCTGCTTCCCATAAATTCTGCCAAGAAACGACATGCCATCTAGGCTATCTGTGATGTCAGAGCTTACATTGTTTCCCAGTTGGGCAAAATCTCGTTGTTCCAAGTGAGGACCGCATTTCCAATGCTTTCTTCCAGTCTGCATCTTTCTTCCAGCTGCTTTTTCCTTCTCTGGGCTTCTTTCAGCTCTAGACATCACAATTAACAAGAAGAAGAAAACATCTGTTAGCTGATATCCACTGATTCCCGGCTGGGTGACTCTTCTCAAAGAGTCAGGCTGCAACACACCAGGAAGACAGCACTGAAGCACGGCAGTGTTTAAGACCTGACCTGGTTCATCTCACAGCTTACGAAGTCTAGAAACCTTCGGTGTTACTTACCACTCAGTCAGCTTTTTGTAACACACGTCGAATAACATGTATGCAGAAAAGAACTCAGACAAGAACACGGCAAACCTATCACATGACAAACCCATGAAGCTCCCACCCCAACCAGGAGACCGGACAGCAACAGGCGCCAGAAGCTCTGTGCTCCTTCACCCAATCCCCCTTCCAACGGAATCTGCAACCTCGCCCCTCACAGCTTAAGAATAACTCAGTATATAACAGCAACTTTGAGAAATACCACGCATTTTCATTTACATATACCTTTTGGGGGGTAAAATATGCAAAACATAAAATGTACCACTTTATCCCCGTTGAGTGTGCAGTTCAGTGGCATGAAGTACATTCACGTTGTTACGCAACCATCACGGCCACCTTCCAACTGGAACTCTGTTCCCACGAAAGACCCACTTCCCATGCTACCCCCTTTCCCGCTCCCCAGCCCCTGGCAACCTCCAGTCTAATTTCTGTGTCTGTGAATCTGACTATTCTATTGGGTTGGCCAAAGAAGCTCATTTGGGTTTTTCTGTTGGAACTTTGGCCAGCCCAACAGATGCCTCACATAGGTGGGACCGTACAGAATTTATCCTTTTGTGTCTGGTTTGTTTCACTTAGAACAACGTCTTCAAGCTTCATGTCGTAGCACGTGTCAGAACTTCGTTCCTTTTTAAGGCTGGACGATACTCTGTTGCACGGGCAGACCATGTCATTTTATTATATACACTTCTTAAACATCTAAGAATCATAGGGTTTTTAGGTGTCATGCGGCACTTTAACAAGTCCCAACACACCTCCTTCTAAGTGAGGAGAACTGAACCCACGGAGGGCAGAGAGCTGCCTCCCCATTCCTGCAAGCTAAAGCTTTGCCCACTCTAGTACTTCCATCCTACACAGGCTCTTTCCTCATGTAAATTCAAAGTATTACCTCAAATAAAGTTACCAGGAATGAACAGTTAGCAGGAATGTACATTTTTGATGAAAAATTATATATTTCAAAATATTAAAGGCATTCACCAAAGTTCCGGTTTTAAAGCTTCAAAACGTAAAGAGAAAACACCTAGGAAGACACAAACTCTTGTGCTGCCTTACATAACCAAACACGTATGAATTCCATTACCTCGTTTTTTGGCCTGAACCACCATTTCTTCATACTGTTGCCTGTGTTTCTGAGCTTCTTCAGCTGGCTTTGCTGGGAGATTTCTTGATAGGAAAAAAAAAAAAAGAAAAGATTTTCCACCATTTCAAGTATTAAAGAGAAACTTGGAGCATCATTTACTAAAAAAGTGAGAAGCTCAAAGATGAAAACTACCTCTGTTAGATGATAAAGACACAGCTCTTTTAAAACCTAAAAATTATTTTTTTTAATAAAGTAAAATAAAGCTCATTTTTAAAAACTTGAAATCTGAAGGTTAGCGGAAAGAAGAAAATAGCAATTACCTGCAATTCCAATAGAGATAAACACTTAAATCTTTTTGTGTCTTTTTTCACCCCAGGTCTCCAAAGAAACTTTGATTTGACCACAGGCACTAATCACCGTCAACAGTCACCGGCGAGGTGCTCTAATGGCTTATATTACATGTATGCATGAATCTACTCCCTGGCCTGTTTTTTAAGTGTGCAAGTTTCATACTAGCTGTGTGGTTCATCTGTCTTATATCTATATCTATATATATGCATACACACACAGATTCATACAGCAATTCTAAACATCTAAATGTGGAGGACAACTTCGAATTCTGGTTAAAATAATAAAAGGCACGTTCTCTTTCTGAAGCGTGCTGGTGATTCTGCTGGCCCTGGAAAACCGGGCAGGTGGCCATGTCTGGCTGGTGTGTGCCTCGCAGCATCCCCTGCGCTCCCCGCGCTGAGCTGAACGACCGTCTCTACTGCAGGGCAACAGCTCGCGTCTCAGGGAGTGTCACAAGGGCTGAGCTTCACAGGGTGGCAGCTGTCACCCACAGTCCCTAAGTCCCTACCTACCTCTGAGTTCGCCGTGTCAGAGTTTCTCTTCCCTTCTACCCATACATCCACAATGTCCAACGACCAAAAATTAACATCGGAAGACACATATTGCTTCTTCAGACTTCATCAGTTTTAAATGTCAGGGTTGGCAGGGACCTTAGAAATTCTAGCTCAGCATTTTACAATCTCTCTTAATGAAAAAAAAAAAAAAAGCTGTGGAATCTTTCTGTTCAAAAATAGGGTTCTATGGAAACCTGACGCTTAACTAGAGATGAGCTCTGGCCTGGTATGATGGAGCAATCCCTCTATCTAACTAGGGTCTCCAAACACGATCCGCAGGCCAGTCACCAAAACCAATCTCTTCGTCAGTTCAAGGCAAACCAGAGGTTGGAGGGGAAGACCCTTGCTAAGGCTCACCCAGCCCGTTTACCGCAGCACATCCCAAAGAACCAGCAGGCTAGTCCAGGCACTGTTCGGCCATTGTCTGGAGTACCTCCGAAACGCCCTCTTCAGGGTATTTGCTCTGCTGTTTCTTACAGTTACAAGCCAGTCTATAATAATAGCTCTGCAAGTAGTTAGACACGCTAAATTAAAAAGTCACTTGAACAGAAAATCCGGGTTAAAACTTCTAGGTCAGGGCTTCCTCGGTGGCTCGGTGGTAAAGAATCCGCCTGCCAAAGCAGGAGACTCGGGCTCAACCCCTGACCCGGGGAAGACCCACATGCCACGCGGCAGCCACCCCTCTGTGCCACAGCTACTGGGTCTGTGCTATAGAGCCCGGGAGCCGCAACAAGAGAAGGCACCGCAGTGAGAAGCCGGCATCCTGCAACGAGAGAGGAGCTTCTGCTCTCCATGTCTCGGGAAAAAAGCCTGAGCAGCCACGAAGACCCAGGAGAGCCACAAATAAAAATTAATTAGTTAAAAAAAACCCACTTCTATGTTACATGAAACGTTTCCGAATCAGTCACACTATCGTACAGAATACACATTAGCACAGGGGACGAAGAGGGAACCCGTGTTTTTAGTAAGTGTTGTGCTAACTTCTTCTTTCCCTCAGGACCCAGTCCTTTGCTAATGAAACGGTGACCAGCAAGTGGACTGATCCCCCAGAACAAACTCTCTACAGACTCGCGTTCAGACTCACGCTGGTCTGTCCTCCAGGATGAGTGCGGTGGTAGAGAGAGGCTCAAAGTCAAGATTCTTCCTCACATTCTGCTTCGGAGAGGGAGGCTTGCTAGGTCGTCCAGCCTTGTCTTCATATTCCTAGGACAAAGAGACCAGGGATAACTCCAGGCCCGGCCAATTCTGAGGTTACAAAGCCCTTTTCAAAGTAAGAAAGCTGTTTTGTTACGAAATTGTCAAGTCCTTTAAGTTGACTTTGAGGATGACACACTGAAAATATTTCTTGCTCTTTAGAAGGAAAAACTGCCAATGAAAGGGTTCCTACAGCTCTGTGGTTCAGGTCATCGCTTCATGGGGACTGGGGGCTTTCCGCGCTGGTAGGGAAGTCACTAAAGATCTCATCATTCCAGCTGCCCCTCGGAGGGACCACTGACTCAGGCCTCCTATGTGTCTTCTGGGTAAGAGGCGTGGATTCTGTCTTCTGGACATGGTAAATTTGAAATGATTGTTGCAGTGGCCACCAGGAAGCTCAGAGTCAGAGTGACAGCCAATTCTGGCACTCCTCTGAACCCCCGACTTCATCTCCCACTCCCATCCTAAATTTCTAATGCATTTCCATTTATCCCACTGCATTTTATCGATTTTTGTTAACTTTTCAAATCTTTTCCAAAATGACGAAGGAGTTAAAAAGTTCTTGCTTGCAGGTGCTTAAAGCTGTTTCATTTTCTTAAAGCAGAAACATCAAAAAAAGAAATTCTTTAACACCTTTGTATGAATCCATCATTGCCAGTTGGTACATTAATAATTGTGCCATGCCCCGGAAATCTTGGAGCAGCCTCTGCACCTCTAGGTCACTAATCTGTCCTGTGAACTGCAACCACAAAACCTCAGTCACACCTGGTGACCCACACTCCAAACACCCAACCAGCAGAGTTCAGGAGAGCCAAGTAACTTGGGCCAAAGAGTCCAGTTTCTAAAATTATGTGTGTATCCTTGCGTGCATGGGCGCATGCTAAGTCACTCAGTCACACTGATGCTCTGCGACCCTGTGGATTGTAGCCTGCTGGGCTCCTCTGTCCGTGGGATTCTCCAGGCAAGAACAGTGCAGTGGGTTGCCATGCCCTCCTCCTCTGTACCCTTAGCCTTCTGCAAAAATAAAACCCAGCATTTTCTTGTTGTCTATTACAGACAAGGCTCTCAGGACTCTCCCTTAAGTGAAGGCCGCCTAGCTGGGAAGGTAGGGTAAAAGCAGAGCAGCTGGCCTAAGATGTAAGTGGGCACTCCAGACGCAACCAGACCAGTATCAGGAGTGGACAGTGATGAGCTGCCAAGTGCCGTTTATTAGCTCTAGCTGTTAACGGGGTATTGCTGGTAAAATTATTTGGCTAGCGATTATTCTCTCAGAAAAGCCTGTTGAGGTTTCTAAAAAGTTTAAAGGAAAAACTACTTCCTCAGAAGCCACAGGCTGTGAGAAGGGTGTGCACCGAGAAGCAGGTGGGAGGGGCAGTTTCTGTACATCTGGACGTACAGGGTTAGACGGCTCAGCATTGTTCACTGCTGTTGTTCAGTTGCTAAGCCATGTCTGACTCTTTGTGACCCCATGGACTGCAGCACACGAGGCTTCCCTGTCCTTCACCACCTCCCTGAGCTTGCTCAAACTCATGTCCACTGTGTTGGTGACGCCATCCAACCATCTCATCCTCTGTCGCCCCCTTCTCCTCCTGCCCTCAATCTTTCCCAGCATCAGGGACTTTTCCAGTGGGTCGCCCTGATGTAAAATGGTTCCATTAAAATCTAAAATGACCTCCGCTTACCCAAAGCTGAGAAAACGGACTCTTGTGTTCAGCCATTCATACACTTGAGCACCTCCATGTGCCAGGCACTCAGCTGCAACTTAACACGGTAATAAGCAGCTATGAGGAAGTGTCATACGTAGCACCTGATGCGGAACCTTGACCTTTATAGGAAAACTACCTAGAGTTGTGCTCAGAAAGGTTGAGAGACATGTTGCATTTTAACAAGCATTGTTAATGAACACCCTGTAAAGTGCTACTCATCTGCTGACCCTGGTCTGACGAACTACATGCCAAGGCCAAAGAAGCCGAGCCCCAAGTTAGATGCCCGAGAATGTGGATGCCCACTGCCACTTGCTTCTGTGTGCTTTATCTCTGTAACAATCTCTACGGCAGGTGTCACCGTGTTTTACAAGCAAGGCCCCTGAGGTTCAGAGTGAAGTGACTTGGCCCCAGGCCCACAGCCAGCAAGGTGCTGAGCCTGTAGGACTCTCCTCTCCGACCCTCTGTGCAGGCCTGACCTCCCCTGCGGATACACTCACACAGGTGTCCAGCCGTGGAGGGAAGGGCCCAGGGCCCATTCGAGTCAAATGTGGTCTCTGGGGCCAGACAGGCCCAGCAGCAAATTCGGATCCACCGAGAACCAGCCTCGACCTTCGGCGAAGCACAGCCTAGCCTGCTGGAGCCTCACTTCCACATTTGCAAAAAGGGTAACAGCACCTGGCAGAGGGGGCTGTCTCAGGAGTGGGGAGAGGCGTGTGAAAGCCAGCACAGCCCCCGGGGCAGAGGGATGCTCCAGGAAGTCTGGCCAAACAACAATCAAGGTGCCCTGCAAAGTCTGCAAAGAGCACAGATATGAAAAGGAGTTGTAACGTTAATTAATTGCCTTGATTTGTGATCTTTAAAAGATCAGTCTCTTCAGTGGGAGCTCAAAGGCTCCATCATAGATGATAAAACGCAGCACAGCTGTAATGAGCCAAGTGCCTTCCAAGGGCTTTACACACAGAGAACTGGCTCACCTCCCCGCCTCACACCACCCCCAACCCGGAGAGAGAGGACCTGCAGGGGTGGCGGCTGGGAGGGGCTGGAGGAGACCGAGCAGGAGCACCCAGGCTCTGCAGGCACGCAGCCCACCGCAGCCCGCCTGGGCCAGAAGCAACTCAGTCATTCACATTCAGCCTAAACGAGGCTTTCAACTATGACACAAACCTGTAACAGCCAATTAAATGCAGACGCAGGGCAAACACTTAGGATTTAATCACATACTGCACTGCATGATTAAAAAAAAAACAGGCCTGTCCTGTCCACGCTTGCAAACCCAGGGAAAGCCTCCTCCACATTCTAAACGGCATTTCAGAATACAAACGGCTTTGGAGACTGTTAACAGGTCCTACTCCAAACCTGGTTCTCACACTGTTACCTGGAGACGCCAACAGCAAGCTCATCTTCCAAGCCGGACAAACCAACATCAGGAACGAGAGAGAGGACGAGTCACTCTCAGGAGAAAACAACTTTCAGCTGTGAGTTTATCAGCATCGAGGTCAGCCTGTGATGTGGCCGGAGCTGGGGACTGGGAAGCAGAAAGACTCAGTTCTAAGTCCTGGCTCTGATCTGAGGCAAATCATCTTGCTTCTCTCTCAGCCACGAAAAGGAGCAACTGTGAAGACTCCTGTGATGATGAGATGACGGATATATGTTCGATGGCTGCCCATCAAGTATGAGCCCTTTCCGTGTGCCAGGCAAACGGCGGGCTCGTCCCTGCCTCAGTCCAAGTCACCCTTCTAAAGTTTCTTCTCCTCCTGGGGCCCTTACGGGATCAAGTTTCAAAGTTTCCTGGTTTAAACCAAGTAACAATGCCATTCATTGCTGTGCTCATCTGAAGTCCTACTGACTAATGAGGATAAAACATCCATTCAAGGAAGGCTACAGATTCCAACACCCTGTGTAACCCGAGGGAATTTAGAACGGGGTTCTTCAAAGTTCTAGGGGCAAATCAGTTTAACTGGTCATGACAGCATTTTTAAAATCAAACAATTAAAAAAAAAAAAAAAAACAGGGAGCACACAGTAAGGAGAGTGTTTCAGTTCTACGCCTAGTTATGGCTGTGCCTTTTGACAGCACTGTGTCTCAACCCAAACTGTCTAACCCAGGGATAGGAGTGGGGGGTTGTGCCAAACCAGGACTGCAAGCCACTCATTTAGAACAGGTCACAGTTCCCGCCCGGAGTGGTTTACCTTGTATGCTGCTGCGAAGGTAAGACTGACACCAGAGAGAGACAAGAAACAAAACCTACTGTACCCCACCCCCAAAACACCTACTGTGCACAACCAGGGGCTAAGTGTGGGGCGTGTCTGATAACCCAGCAAAGGGTCAGGGAAAAAAGCAGTAAGAAGGCAGGGAGCCAAGGCAGCTGAGCAGGTCCTCAACGCCACACAGGGGCAGGGACGTCATGTGTGAAGGGGACGGCCAGACCCCAGGCCTGAAGAGCTCATTCTAGCTGGGGCAGAAAGATGCCAGCAGAGGCCACGAGGCCAGGGCAGATAATAAAACACGCCGTGAGAGGGCAAGCCACAGCTGCGGGAGCCCCAAGGACAGGACACCAAAGGCTGCAGAGGCAGAGAAAGCATTTCCTAAAGGGGCCATCTCAGCAGACAGAGGACGGGGGAGCTGGGCTAGAAGCCTCGAGGGCCAGGCATCCTGACAGCAGGACAGCAGCCAAGCAGCCAAGAGAAGAGGCTCAGCAGGCCTATCTGCAGGG
>NW_024070187.1:111971796-112045218 GCF_014754425.2 Oryx dammah | reverse complement strand
CCCCACGAGCACTTTAAACCGGGAATGATGCCGAGTCAAAGTTCTGTTCCAGATTTTACGGTCTCAATAACGAGCTACCTGGAAGTGATGGGACAAGCTGAGAGCAAAGGAGAGAGAGAAAAAAGGAAGAGCCAGACTTGGTGTAGAGCCAGAGAGTAACAGCCCAGGGTGCGACGAGCCCATTAAATACATTCAACAGCAAGGTCTTCCTCCTGTGCACGATCTGAACAGTGCCAAGAATGAGAACAGCGCATCAGACTCCGAAATTGTGTTTACTCTGCTGGTTAAAGAAGAAATGACAAAAGAAGTCTCCCTCAACAGACATTTGCCTAAGAGGAAACGATCACGATTCCCAAACGGTGAGGAGGAGGAATTCCTGGGAGGACGACCAGAGGGGTGTCACTGCTACTCACAGCACTGCTGGAGCGCGGTGAAAGGCAGCCATTTATGCCCCAGCGCGGCAACAGAAGCCCCTCAGCTTCCTGAAATCTATCCCAGCTACAAGCAGAGAGGGCCATCAGTGAAAACCTGTGCTTACGCCTTGGACTCAAGTGGTTACAGTATCAAGATGAGCTTTTTAAAACAAACAGAAGGTTTCAGAGGTATGTCTAGAATAAAAACACAGCAGGTTACTACCTGGCACCTATTAGAAAACTGCCCCGAGCCAACAAGAGCGATACCGCGGCCACCGCCTGGGCACAGGCGAGGCCCCTGGCGGAGAGGCAGTGGGAGGGGCAGCAGGCCTGGGTCTAAACCAGCACTTTCCGACCATCACCACCAGCAGCGTGACCTTGAGCGTGTTTCTTCAGGTCTCCAAGCCTGTTTCCCCATCTATTCAAAGGGAATGAACCAACCTAACACACAGCCATAGCAGGGGTCCAAAAAATGCCAGGGAGTATTACTGTCACTATGTTACTACAAAATTATTTCTCACAGTATTTCCCTGCTAAGAGGGGTGCTTAGTAAGACTGCGGTGAAGACCAGATGAATGTCAAGCACCCAGAACACTGCAGCGGGCTTTACGCTTTGCCCTTTGTCACGAGCAACTTTTGGGGAGGAGTGAGCGTAGCTTTGGAGCGTGGGACACAAGACGGGTTTTGTTTTGCCATTTTCGGTGGGTAGGAGTAGCCTGAACAGGTCTTATAGACACTGGGACTTCCAAAGCGACAGTCCTCTGTGACCAATGAAGCTGACCTCACAGTCAGAGGGGCCTCCAGGATCCCCTGAAGGGTTCCTCCTACTTCACCTCTTTCACCTACTTACCAGTCTTTTCCCCAGAAAGCATCCTCTAGGTTACCGGAAATGTTGGCATTTGGGAAACAACTCTCAGGAGGCCTGTCACAGTCCTTCCAAAACATGTAGAACCCAGACGTTCATCTGTGGACTGGTGAATGACACGGAATAAATCTGAACTGTGGGTTTTAACAAGCCTGCTTTCTGTTGCCATCTGACCACGTGGAGCAAACGGGGAGGAAAAGAGGGGAGTACGGCCCCGATCCCCGTACATAGGCTTCCCCCACTCAGGCCTCTAAGAGGGGTGCCTGGCCTGTCCTCAATCTGAACACCGGCTTGCAATCCCCTTGTGGGTGATGAAAATCATGACGCGCCGGTGCTCTCTCTTACGGTCTCCCACGGTACCCGTTAAAATTCAACCCTTTCCAGGGCACCGCAGACAAAGCACGGCAGTTGAGGAGGAAGGCGCAGCGCCGCGGCCGCATGCAAGCTGCAGCTCGCTGGAGCAGATAAGATGCGGGGAGCGCCCACACATGGACACGGGTGCACCCACGCGGAGGCCTCCGGCCAGGGCCAGGCAGGCGGGTCCCCCAGAGGGGCGTGCGCGGGCCCGGCCCCACTCACCATGAACGCCGCGGGGCTCAGAGGCGCGCGGCCGGTGGCTCCATGCCCGAGCAGGCGAGCGGGGCTCCGCGGCGGGACCTCGGGGCGGCGGCTCCGGCGGCTCTGGCGGACGGGCGGGCGGAGGCGGCAGGCCGCTCAATCGCGCGCAGACGCCGCGCAGCCAATCCGCGGCTCGGGTTCGGCGCGTCAGGCCTGGCTCACCGGGACCCGGGCGCCGGGGCGGGGCTGGGGCCGGGGGAGGACGCCGGGCCCCCGGGGCCCGCTGGGGTCCCTGCGCCGCCGGCCAGGCAGGAGGGTCGCGCGGCACCCTCAGGACCCCTCCGGGCGTGCCCAAGCGGGCTGGGGGGTGTCTAGATGCGGGACGCCCGCCCCGATACAACCGGGCGTGAGTGTTGCCGGCACAGAGCGAGTGACTGCGCGCTGAGCACAAACACCACGCTGCAAAACGCTCCCTCCGAAGGCCAGCGGCGCAGCGCCCAGCAGCACGCGCAGACCTCTGCTTTGAGACTTCTGAAAACGAGACGTATGCTACCAGAAGGAACTGCATAAATATAGTAACACTGGTAACCTCCGGGGGGTGGGGTGACGGCTATTTTCTTTTCTTTGTAGTGTTCCGTTCAGTGGCTCAGTTGTGTCCGACTCTTTGCGACCCCATGTACCGCAGCACGGCAGGCCTCCCTGTCCATCACCAACTCCCGGAGTCTACTCTAACTCCTGTCCATCGAGTCGGTGATGCTATCCAGCCATCTCATCCTCTGTCGTCCCCTTCTCCCGCCTTCAGCCTTTCCCAGCATCAGGGTCTTTTGGTGAACTACGGTTCAAACGTTTTCCACAATCAGATCAGTTCAATTAAAACGTCAGCTGCACACAGAAATGGAGTAGGAGAAATGTGACGAGTGATAGCTGCTGAGGGACTGACTGGGAAGGGACAGGATGTATCACCGGGGGTGACAGAATTACTATCTTGATAAGCATTCCTCAAAACTAATTGAATAGTACGCTTCAGAGGAGAGCATTCCACTGTTTGCAGATCATACCTCAGTGCTTTACGTCTTAAAATCTGCCTTAAGGTCAAAATGATTGCTGGTCAGCCCTTGGGTCCAATGTTCAAGGGCTGAGCTCTGGCTCTGAGACAGCACAGACCCTTCTTTTGTGATGGAAACTCAGGACTCCTCAGACCACGGAAGGAGGCTTTCCGCAGCTGACTTTCTGAATAATAGCATTACCAAGTTACCACTAGAAACTTCACTCAGAAACCTACAGTGTCCATCAAGCTGCGGTTAAGGAGTCAGACAGCAACAAGAAATCTTCATAAGTCGCTGGCAGTTGCAGCCATTTTAGAAAGAATCTGGCAGTGTCTTATATATACAGCTCAACACACACCGACACAACTGAGCGGCTAAACCCCCCCCCACACACACTTGTAGGAATCTATCCAAAAGAAATAAAAAATCCATCCACAAAAAGTCCTGCTAGCAAATATGCACGGCACCATTATTCATTATAGCCCAACCCCCAAAGAAATCCACTACGTGAGGAATGGATAAACAGCACCTACAGCAACGAACAGGGCCACTGATACACACTGCACGTGGGCAGCACATGGGTGCGCCTCGGGGCACTGCGGAGAGAAAGGCAGACGGAAGATAATGTGCATGAGTCGTTTATAGGAAACGTCTTTGATAAGCAAGTCTCTCCACATAAAGCAAATCCATGTTCTCCTGGAGCTGGAGGTGGGAGCAGAGAGCCACTGCAAATAGGCATGAGGGAACTTTCTCGAGTGATGAAAACAGTCTACATCTGGATTGCAGTGACCGTTGCGTAACTGTTTAAGTTTATTAAGAAATCATGAACATGTACACTGAGTGAATCTGATGGTATAATAATCATACCACAATAAAGCCATTTGTTAAAAGTAATAGGATAAAAGGGGAGAGGCTGATTCTGGCTGGAAGAATTAAGGAAAGCCTTGTTTATAAAACCTAACTCAAAATTTGGAAGTGAGACAAATGCACGGGGGAGAGGTGTCTCTTCAGTTTATACCTGGTTGTTTTCAACAAGCCTGCCTGAAGGTTTTAATCCTCTAGGAGATACGCCTGTGCTACCTACCACTCGACTAGAACCCAGAAACTGGGAAGTGACATAGTAACTTGCACATTTATGTCCAACTGAAAACTTAACTCCAGAGGTGATGTTTTCTTACCCTATTCGTTTATTTAAATCTAACCTAGCAATCTTATTCTAATTCTTTGTTTGGTTTTATGTCTATAACTACTTCCTCAAATGTCTTTGGAATAAATTTTTCCATCTTACTGCTTCATTTCACACATCTCCTCAATGATCATTTTTTTAAAAAAGGTAAATGTCATCAAAGAATGGTAGAGTAACTGTTTTCCATGAAGAGAATTAAGTGACACACAGCTAAGGTGAGTACAGGGACCTGACTGGATGCTGGCCCATGAAGAGCAGCTTGATGCAACTAGAGAAAGAAGACACGGCGTGGTCATGAACAGCATCTGAACACGGCCACGGCCAGGCGCTGTTGCGGAAATTACTGATGATTTTCTAAAGCCCAGTGACACCTTCATGGTTGCGTAGAGTGCTGAATGGTGATGTATTTATGGGTATGATGTCATACCTGCAAGTTACTTCCAAGTGATTTCATTTTTTAAAACTAGAAAGGCAGGATAAAATGAATATGGTAAAATGTCAACAACTGTTCAATTTAGCGGAGCATAATATACGGCTGTTCATCATTAAATTATTCCTTGAACCCTTCTCTAGGTTTGAGGTTTTTCTCCACAAGGGGACTAAATGAAGGCCGACCTCATCTTCAGAACTCATCTTAAATACCTTCCCTGCAGAAACACTCTCTTCCCTCCCATGTAAACTACAGCAAGGCCCTGTTCGTCTCCCTCCCCGCATCAGGTTCTGTTTTCTCACAGCACTTAATCACACCTTGTAATTACATGACTCTCTGATTAGTACTTATTTCCCTCAAGAGGAAACCTCTGAGGGTGGGGACTGGCTGTTGTCTCTCCACCACTGAAGACGAGCAAAGCCCCCAGCACAGAGGAGACACACGGCACGCGTGGACTCCGTCATTCTCCCGCCTGTCTTCTCGTCTCTCCCAGAAGCACTCGCGGTGCTTGGCCCTAGGACTAAAGATGAACAAGGCTCCAGTCCTCACGTCCCTCACAGACCAGCAAACAGGCGATTACCACACTCTGGGGGTGCTTGGTCCTGTGACGGAGAGGAATCAGAGGGCTCCAAGAGCCCCAGGAGAGGCAGCCGACCCAGCCTGAGGAGTTACTGTGTCCTTCCGGAAATAAGGGGCTTCCCTGGTGGCTCAGAGGTTAAAGCGTCTGCCTCTAATAGTCCTGAGACAGGAAGAGAGCTCGTTCTGTTCTCAAAGACAGGCGTGGGTTCTCAGCCTCTCCTACCAACATCTAGTCCACAGTGAGCCCACAGGCTCACTGAATTTAAATATGAGAGACACATGTTAAGCATGGGCTAAATACATATTAAGACATGCTTGCCAAAAACACACTGCTTATCCCCTCTGGCAGGTGGTAACCTGCGAGTTACTTTAACAATAGTTTCTATCACATATTTTACATCTGAGTACCATTTATAAAGTTTTAACTATATACCCTGTGAGGACAGGTTGAATTTACTAAAATTTGAAACTTAAAAATAAGAAGTTAACAGAGCCTCTTCTCTATCTCAGTATGGCATTAGATTTGACTATCTTAATTCACCTGTCAAGAATTCTGCCTCCTGAAGTTTCTGAGTTAGCCAGAGCTCATTCCCAGGCTACCAGCACACTGGATTTATTTCCTTATTGATTAACCTACAACATGGTTGTCTCCACCCTTTGAGGTCAGGAGGTGAGACTGGGTGATTTGCTCCATGCAACACCCTAATGCACGGCTGACCAAGCCCAGCCACGCTACAGGCCACTGGGTTTCACAGGAAAGCACCGGCGCCAGCGCCCAGCTGAGGAAAACTGGTTAAATAAACCAAGATATGGCTGCACAAAGCCCATACCTCAGTGCGTAAAAACGAGATTGTGGGAGAAGACTTAATGATATGGGGAAATGTCTATGTTGTCATAGAGATAAGAAGAAAGTCTACAAAGTGGCGTGCTTTGAAATTTTGAAATTCATTCATCCATTTAACGGGCTTCCCTTGTGGCTCAGACAGTAAAGAATCCTCCTACAATGTGGGAGATGTGAGTTCCATCCCTGGGTTGGATAGATCCCCTGGACAAGGGAATGGCTGCCCACCCCAGTATTCCGGCCTGGAGAATTCCACAGACTGTACAGTCCATGGGGTCCCAAGGAGTGGGGCATACCTGAGTGACTTTCACTTTCACCCATTTAAGAAATTCGTATTAACCATCCAATAAAGCTAGGAATGGTTCTAGCCCTGGGGAGAAAGTGACTGAAAAGCAAACGAGGTCTGCTCCTAAGCTTCGTGAATTCATGCTCTGGGAGGGGTCGAGAGGCGGGCAATAAAGAGGCAACAAGCAAGTGGACAAGAGTCTACAACAGAGAAAAGCGCTGTGCAGAAAATACCCAACAGCCCTCTGGCAGAGGACGGTCCTTCAGACTGGGTGGTCAGGGAAAACCGCTTAGAAGATGCCACCCAGGAGGGAGCATCTGAGCTAAGACAGGACAAGTCTCATTCAACCCCCTCAACCCCATGAAGTGAGTCAGTCCTGTGCTAGGCAGAGGGACGGCCCCCAGACACACCCATGTCAATCTCGGGGACCTGTGACTGTTAGCTTAGGCGGTAGAAGGGACTCTGCAGGCGGGATTAACGTCATGGGCCCTGAGATGGGGAGATTATCCTTCATTATCTGGGTGGGCCCAAAATAACCCCAAGTGTCCTCAGAAGATCGAAGCAGAGGAGGATGTGAAGATGGAAGCAGGAGAAGGCAACGCGCTGATGGAAACAAATTGCAGTGATGCAGCCACAAGCCAAGGAAGGCCAGCAGCTTACAGAACCTGGGACAGGAGGCCCAGGTTCTCTCCCAGGTCTCTAAGGAGACCAGCCCTGCCTACACTTTGATTTTAGCCTGGAAGGTTCATTTCAGATTTCGGACCTCCTAACTATAGGAGGATAAATCTGTGTTGTTT
Source organism: Oryx dammah (assembly GCF_014754425.2). Taxonomy (NCBI): domain Eukaryota; kingdom Metazoa; phylum Chordata; class Mammalia; order Artiodactyla; family Bovidae; genus Oryx; species Oryx dammah. The sequence continues at coordinate 112,038,217 of NW_024070187.1, read as the reverse complement.
TAAGTCACCAACTCTGATGGTAATTTATTGAGGAGCAACAAGAAATGAGTATAGGTACTGTCAGCATCCTCCCCCCACCCCCTTTTCCCCGACGCAGCAGCTGAGGCTCTGAGCACCTTCCCCAGTTAAGTGACAGCTGGTCAGGGGCAGGGTGCGATTTCATCCAGGGCAGTCTGGCTCCGAAGCCTCTTCCTATCAACTCCCCTGGTGCCTGGCCTTCGAACTACGACTTCAGTCATGCTCCCTCCATGGTCCTAAGGCCACACTAACTATCAGACACGGGCACAGGATCAAGGAACCAACGTAACACTTGCCTGTGAACTCAAGGGTACCACGGAGTGGGAAAGATTGAGGGCAAGGGAAGGGGGCAACCGAGGGTGAGATGGCTGGATGGCATCACTGACTCAGTGGACAGGAGCCTGAGCAAACTCCAGGAGACAGTGAAGGACAGGAAAGCCTGGCGAGCTGCAGTCCAGGTGGCAAAGAGTCGGCATGACTGAGCAACTGAACAGCAACAACAATGGGGTTTCCAGTGGCAAAGAGAAGACTCCACCTGAAGCGCTTTCACACACTGACAAGATGCAAAGCAACATTCTGAGCTCAACTTACACTAGTAACTTAAAGGACAGTTTAGAGGAAACTGAAAGTTCACAGCCTTACTCCTCTCAAATCTGAGGTTCCTCCAAGTCCCGCGTGGCCGCTTGCTGACTACAGCTCCTCAGAAGGGTCAGCTAGCCTCCACGCACTGCAGCCCGAGACAAGGCAGCCAGGCCTGTGCCCATCAACCCCTGGGAAAGGCCCAAGAAGTGTCTTCCCTGCTGATCCAACAGTGCTCAGAGACTATAAAATACTTTTAAAAATCTCAACCTTCCATTGGGAATTAGATTGATGTGAAAAAAAAAAGTAGTTTTCTCTGGCTGTCAATATTTTTATATCAACATATTAAATTGTTCAGGGAAGCATAGCAGCATTTGAAAGCTCCCAAGGGCCACCTCCCTACATCTTCCTCGGAAGCCGCCTCGATTCAGCTGCTTACCTGGAACACACTTTTCTGGTTCAGGTTATTCAACAGGCTACTCAGCTGCAGATACGATCACCGGAGCCCACAGTCAGTCACAGACCAGGTTCAGAAGACGGATGGTCCCCTTTGAACAATCCCGGCCACAGCGTCTTCAGGGTCAGACTGGGCAAGTCTCCTGAGAGCCGATTGTGGACACGCCAGAGAGAAGCTGCACAGCTCTATCACAAACGTGTGCCCGCGAGCGAAGCATACACTGTCCCCTGGCTCAGAGGAAGGCCAGGGAGGGTAGGGAGGCAGGGCGCGGAGTCTCAGGTGAAGAGGGCTTTCCTCTTAATTGTGCATGCCTCTGTCATTTGGGGATTCTACAAGTTTTTTTTTTCATGAACTATTTTTTATAATTTGTAAAAAAAAATTTTTTAAGCTATTTCAGATGGAATTCAAGACTGCTTTTGCCAAATACAAGTTTCTAAAACACACTGAACCCCCTGACAGTGGCGAAGTTGTTTTATTTCACTTTTTTAAAGATTTTTTTCCAGTCACAGGAGTGAAGGTATAGCCCTGAGGTGAGACCAGAACACGAGAAGCCACGGACATTTACTGAGCTCTCACTGGACACCAACCACTGCTCCAGGAACACCCACACTTAAACACAAACTGACTGCATTAGTTTTTATTTGTTTTGGCTGCACCATGCAGCACACAGGGTCTTAGCGTATCAGGGGTCGAGCCCGTCGAAGCACAGAGTCTTCTAACCACTGAACTACTGCGGCTACCACCACCCACTACCACCCAGACTTCCTCCCACTGAACCTTCACAAGCACAGGCAAGATGGGCATTACTTTGCAGAGAAGGAGCCACCGGTTGAGAGTGGCAAAGTCAAGTCGGCGGCCTGAAGCCACGCAACTGACTGCGAGTGATCGAACCAGGACACAGACAAGGCGCCCTCTGCTCAGAGTCCCTCCCAGGCCTGACCCCTCTGACCCCAGCAGGGTCTGTGGCCCCAGGAAAGATCGGCCCGTCCGTTTCCTGGTCTCGGGCTCCCACCTCCCCCTGGGAGCCCCAGCGCAAAGGCTGGAAGTGTGCTCCAAGTTCTGCCCTCTCGGACTGACGGGGAAAGGCGTCACTTCCACACCCGGAGAAAGAAGCAAACCTGCCTTGAGAGGCACCGGGCACGGAATCCAGCTTATACTAAGGCATCTGAGGCGAGAGAGTTAAACTGCTCAGATGAATTAACTGTCACCACGACAACAGGAGACAATCCATCCATGCACAGAACAAAAACTGTCCAAACTAAAGGACCACACTGCCATTTCCCTTTCTCCTCGCTTCCCCCTTTCCTTCTCTTCCACAAACGCCTCATAGAAAAGCCTGATATATAACGTGCTGCCTCTCTAAAATCCAAGATTAATAAGAATTAGACATTTTATACTCGTAGCTCAGTCGGTAAAGAGTCTGCCTTCAATGCAGCAGCCCCAGGTTCGATTCCTGGGTCAGGAAGATCCCCTGGAGAAGGAAATGGCAACCCACTCCAGTATTCTTGCCTGGAGGATCCCATGGACAGAGGAGCCTGGCGGAATACAGTTCTTGGGGTCGCAAGAGCTCGGACATGACTTAGCGACTAAACAAGCACCACAGACGTTTTATGAGATAATCTCCTGCTGAGACTGAGACAGTCAATTCTTGGGTAGGTTGATAAGAAGTCCTCAAGGAGAAGCAAGGGGTCTGGAGCCCTTGAGAAGGAGAAAGGGGTCCGGGTCTCTCAAGGAGGAGAAAAGGACAAACTTTTTCTACATTGCTTTGTCTTGGTCAATATAACAATATATCTTCTTGAGGACATGTTTCTCCTTAACAAGAACCTCGTGACTGATCTTGTTATCTTAAGATATATATTGTGGAAGTGGATCTGGTTCAGTTCAGTTCAGTCGCTTAGTGATATCTGACTCTGCAACCCCATGGACTGCAGCACGCCAGGCTTCCCTGTCCATCACCAACTCCTGGAGCTTGCTCAAATTCATGTCCATCAAGTCGGTGATACCATCCAACCATCTCATCCTCTGTCGTCCCCTTCTCCTCTTGACTTCAATCGTTCCCAGCATCAGGGTCTTTTCCAGTGAGTCAGTTCTTTGCATCACGTGGCCAAAATACCGGAGCTTCATCTTCAGCATCAGTCTTTCCAATGAATATTCACAGTTGATTTCCTTTAGGATTGACTGGTTTGATCTCGTTGCCATACAAGGGACTCTCAAGAGTCTTCTCCAACACCGCAGTTCAAAAGCATCAATTTTTCGGCACTCAGCTTTCTTTATGGTCCAACTCTCACACCCATACATGACTACTGGAAAAACCATAGCTTTGGACGGACCTTTGTTGGCAAAGTAATGACTCTGCTTAATATGCTGTCTAGCTTGGTCACAGGTTTTCTTCTAAGGAGCAAGCGTCTTTTAATTTCATGGCTGAGTCACCATCTACAGTGATTTTGGAGTCCAAGAAAATAAAGTCTGTTGCTGTTTTCATTGTTTCCCCATCTATTTGCCATGAAGTGATGGGAATGGATGCCATGATCTTAGTTTTTTGAATACTGAGTTTTAAGCCAGTTTTTTTTACTCTCCTCTTTCACTTTCATCAAGAGGCTCTTTAGTTCTTCTTCACTTTCTGCCATAAGGGTGGTATCTGCATATCTAGGGATATTGATATTTCTCTCCGCAATCTTGATTCCAGCTTGTGCTTCCTCCAGCCCAGCATTTCTCAGGATGTGTACTCTGCATATAAGTTACATAAGCAGAATGTCAAGATACAGCCTTGACATACTCCTTTCCCGATTTGGAACCAGTCTGTTGTTCCATGTACAATTCTAATTGTTGCTTCTTGACCTGCACACAGATTTCTCAGAAAGTAGATTAGGTGGTCTGGTATTCCCATATTTTTAACAATTTTCCACAGTTTGCTGTGATCCACACAGTCAAAGGCTTTGGCATAGTCAATAAAGCAGAAATAGATGTTTTTCTGGAACTCTCTTGCTTTTTCCATGATCCAGCAGATGTTGGCAATTTGATCTCTGGTTCCTCTGCCTTTTCTAAATCCAGCTTGAACATCTGGAAGTTCAAGGTTCACGTATTGCTGAAGCCTGGCTTAGAGAATTTTGAGCATTCCTTTGCTAGAGTGTGAGATGAGTGCAATTGTGGAGTAGTTGGCATTGCCTTTCTTTGGGATTGGAATGAAAACTGACCTTTTCCAATCCTGTTGTCACTGCTGAGTTTTCCAAATTTGCTGGCATATTGAGTGCAGCACTTTCACAGCATCATCTTTTAGGACTTGAAATTGCTCGGCTGGAATTCTATCACCTCCACTAGCTTTGTTCATAGTGATGCTTCCTAAGGCCCACTTGACTTCGGACTCCAGAATGTCTGGTTCCTAGGTGAGTGATCACACCAACATGGTTACCTAGGTCATTAAGATCTTTTCTATATAGTTCTTCTGTGTATTCTTGCCACTCCTCTTAATATCTTCTGCTTCTGTTAGGTCCATACTGTTTCTGACCTTTACTGTGCCCATCTTTGCATGAAATGTTCCTTTGGTATCTCTAATTTTCTTAAAGAGATCTCTGATCTTTCCCATTCTGTTGTTTTCCTCTATTTCTTTGCATTGATCACTTAGGAAGGCTCTCTTATCTCTCCTTGCTATTTTTTTGGAACTCTGCATTCAGATGGGTATCTTTCCTTTTCTATGTTGCCTTTAGCTTCTTTTGTTTTCTCAGCTATTTGTAAGTCTTCCTCAGACCACCATTTTGCGTTTTTGCATTTCTTTTTCTTGGGGATGGTCTTGATCACTGCCTCTCGTACAATGTCACGAACCTCTGTCTATAGTTCTTCAGGCACTCTATCAGATATAATCCCTTGAATCTATTTGTGACTTCCACTGTATAATCATAAGGGATTTGATTTAAGTCTGAATTTGACAATAAGGAGTTCATGATCTGAGCCACAGTGAGCTTTTAGTCTTTCTTTAAATATTTGGAAGAGCTCATCAATGAAACTCCCTCTAGGCTTGGAGATTTCTTTTTTGCAAGGTTTTGAACTACAATTTCCATTTCATTAATAATTACAGCACAATTTGGGCTATCTATTGCATCCTGAATGAGCTTTGGTGCTGTGTGACTTCCAAGGAAGCGGATCATTTCATCTAAGTTATCAAACTTATGTTTGGAGAGTTATTTATAACATTCTCTCATCCTTTTAATTTCTGCAGCGTCTGCAGTATATCTCCTCATTTAACTTCTCTTACTGATAATTTGGTCCTCCTTTCTGTCAGTTTTGTTCGTGTCTGATTTTGTTGATCGTTTCAGAGAACAAGCTTGTGGTTTCTCTCTTAATTTCTGTTTTCAATCTCAGTGTCTTCTGTTCTCATGCGTGTTATTTTCTCCTTTCTGCTTGTTTTGGGTTTATTTGCTCCTTTTACAGTTTCTTAAGGTAGAAAATTAGAGAACTCTTCTCTTTTCTAATTGAACTGGCTTAATGCTATAAATTCCGTTCTTGGGGAATTCCCCAGAAGTCCAGTGGTTAAGACACTGGGCTTTCCCTGCCAAGGGCCCAAGTCTGATCCCTGGTTGGGGAACTAAGGTCCCATGAGCCACACAGTGAGGCCAAACAATTAAAATGTCCTTCTAAGCACTGCATCCCACAAAGTTTGATAGACTGTATTTTTGTTCAGTTCAAAATATATTCTCATTTTCCTTGTGACTCTCTTATTGTCCCAAAACTTATCTAGAAGCATATGCTCAGGCGTGATCAACTCTTTTGTGACTCCATGGACTAGAGCCCACCAAGCTCCTCTGTCCACTGGATTCTCCAGGCAACAGTAATGGATTAGATTAGCATTTCCTTCTCCAGGGGTTTAGAAGCATGTTACGTGTTTAATTTCCAAGCGTGGAGAGAAGTTCTTATCAGAAAGATAAGAAGAAGATAACTTCATTGAGGTGAGGGAAGATATTTTGTATAAACTGAGTCCTTTCCAATTTAGCTTCTCTTATATCACAGGTTTGGTCTATCTTGGTGACCATTCACATGAGCTTGAAAAGGTGTGTAGTGCTCTGCTGGGGTGTGGAGTCTTCTCCGAACGCCCAGCAGCCTGGCTCAGTGATGGGAGGCTCTCCTGTGGGGCTGGCTCACTCTGCCAGCAGCCCCTTCAGTTACTCAGAGGGGCACTGGCCTTCCCGTTGTAACCTTGGATGCGCCTGCTTGTCTCAGATCTGTCGGGCTCTGTGCTGCGTACTTTGCAGCTCTGCTATTAGACACACACTCAATGTGACTATGTCTTCACTGGCAACATCCCACCTGTCCCTGGTGACTTCTTTGCTCTGAAGTCTACTTTTCCTGATCTTACTCCATCTGCATTTTGACAAGTGTCTTCAGGGCAGTGTTATCTTTTTGCACCCTTTAATTATAACTACATGCTTCGTATTTGGAGTGAATTTGTTTTAGACAGTACATAGCTGGGTCGTTGTTTCTGAACCCACTCAGACAATGTCACACACAATTGGTATGCTCAGACCATTTATATTAAGGTAAATTATTGACACGTTTCAATTTGAGCCGTCCATCTTATGTTTTCTAGTTTTCTTTTCTACATTTCCTCTTGCCTGTCTTGCTTTTACTTCCTAGAACTTTTTTTTTCAGAATTCCATTTTAAAATATTTCATTTTTCACTCTCTTTGTGAAGTTTAGTGGTTGATCTGAGATTTACAATATATATTTCTCACAATCTAATTAGAATCAATATTTTAGCACTTCACGTGGAATGTAGAAACATTACCATCATGCCCTCTTCCCCTTCCTGGTCTATCTATAACACATACTACATCAACATATGCTGAAAACCCCACACAACAGCACACTTTTTGCTTTCAACAAAACATTTCAAAGCCCTCGTTGAGAGAACAATGGTCTCTTGTGCTCATCTGGACTTTTACCATTTCTGGCCCTCTTCCTTCCTAATGTTTCGGGTCTCTTCTAGTATAATGTCCCTACTGTCTGGAAAACTTCCTTCAGTAATTTTTTTTAGATCTGCTGGCAACAAATCCCCTCAGTTTTCCTTTATCCGAAAAGATCTTTATTTTACTTCCACTGCTGGAGGGTATTTTTGCTGGATATAGAATTTGGGGTTGATAGTACTTTTCTTGGGTTAAGTAAGGCTTGCATTATTCAATAAAGCCACAAGTCATGTCACGCAGGGCCACCCAAGATGGACGGGTCACAGTGGAAAGTTCTGACAAAACATGGTCCACTGGAGCAGGGAATGGCAAACCACTCCAGTATTCTTGCCGTGAGAACCCCATGAACACTATGAAAAGGCAAAAAGATATGACACAGGAAAATAAGCAACCCCCCAGGTCAGACGGTGTCCAATATGCTACTGGGGAAGAACGGAGGGCCATTACTGACAGCTCTAGAAAGAAGGAGGCAGCTGGGCCAGTATGGAATCAATGCCCAGTCGTGGATATGTCTGGCAGTCAAAGTAAAATCCGATGCTGTAAAGAACAATTCTGCATAGGAACCTGGAATGATAGGTTCATGAATCCAGGTAAATTGGATGTAGTCAAGCAGGAGACGGCAAGAATGAACATCGACATGATAATTTAGGAATCAGTGAACTAAAAAACTTATTTTGTAGAAATAAGTTTTTTTGGAGAAGGAAATGGCAACCCACTCCAGTGTTCTTGCCTGGAGAATCCCAGGGATGGGGGAGCCTGGTGCGCTGCTGTCTATGGGGTCGCACAGAGTCAGACATGACTGAAGTGACTTAGCAGAACTAAAATGGGCAGGAATGGGTGAATTTAACTCAGATGACCATTATATCTACTACTGTGGGCAAGAATCCCTTAGAAGAAATGAAGTAGCATCATAGTCAACAAAAGAGTCTGAAATGCAGAACTCGGGCGCTATCTTAAAAATGACAAAATGATCTCGATATGTTTCCAAGGAAAACCATTCAACGTCACAGTAATCCAAGTCTATGCCCTGCCCACGAATGCCGAAGAAGCTGAAGTTGACCAGTTCTATGAAGACCTACAAGACCTACAACACCAAAAAAAGATGTCCTTTTCATTAGAGGGAACTAGAATGCAAGAAATACCTGGAGTAACAAGCAAGTTTGGCCTTGGAGTATAAAATGAAGCAGGGCAAAGGCTAACAGAGTCTTGTCAAGAGAACACACTGGTCATAGCAAACATCCTTCGCCAACAACACAAGAGAAGACTCTACACATGGACATCACCAGATGGTCAATACCGAAATCAGACTGATTATATTCTTTGCAGTCGAAGATGGAGGAGATCTACATAAGTCAGCAAAAACAAGACACGGAGCTGACTGTGGCTCAGATCATTAGCTCCTTGTTGCAAAATCCAGGCTTAAATTTAAGGAAGTAGGGAAACCACTAGGCCATCCAGACATGATCTAAATCAAATCCCTTATGGTTATACAGTAGAAGTGACACATACATTCCAGGGATTAAACCTGGTAGACAGAGTGCCTGCAGAACTGTGGACAGAGGTTCACAGCACTGTACAGGAGGCAGTGGCCAAAACCATTGCAAAGAAAAAGAAATGCAAGAAGGCGGAATGGTTGTCTGAGGAGGCCTTACAAATAGCTAAGGAAAGAAGAAAAGTAAAAAGCAAGGCAGAAGGGGAAAGATACACCCAACTGAATGCAGAGTTCCAGAGAATAGCACGGAGAGATAAGAAGGCCTTCTTAAACGAACAATGCAAAGAAGTAGAGGAAAACAACAGAATGGGGAAGAATAGAAATCTCTTCAAGGAAATCGAGGATGTCAAGGGAACATTTCAAGCTAGAATGGGCACAATAAAGGACAGAAACGGTAAAGACCTAGCAGGTAGAAGAGATTAATACGAGGAGGTGGCAAGAATACACAGAACTGTACAAAAATGGTCTTAATGACCAGGATAACAATGATGGTGTGGTCACTCACCTGGAGTCAGACATCCTAGCGTGAAGTCACGTGGGCCTTAGAAAACATCACTACGAACAAAGCTAGTGGAGGTGATGGAATTCCAGTTGAGCTATTTCAAGTCCTAAAAGATGATGCTGTGAAAGTGCTGCACTCAATATGCCAGCAAATTTGGAAAACTCAGCAGTGGCCACAGGACTGGTAAAGGTCAGTTTTCATTCCAATCCCAAAGAAAGGCAATGCTAAAGAATGTTCAAACTACTGCACAACTGGACTCATCTCACACAGTAACAAAGTAATGTGCAAAATTCTCCAAGCTAGGCTTCAACAGTACATGAACCAAGAACTTCCAGATGTTCAAGCTGGATTTAGAAAAGGCAGAAGAACAGAGTCAAATTGCCAACATCCACTGGATCACAGAGAAAGGAGAGGAATTCCAGAAAAACATCTACTTCTACTTCACTGACTACATTAAAGCCTTTGACTGTGTGGATCACAACAAACTGTGGAAAATTTTTAAACAGATAGGAACACCAGACCACTTTACGCACCTCTGAGAAACCTGTATGTGGTTCAAGAAGCAACAGTTAGAACCAGACATGGAACAGACTGGCTCAAAATTGGGAAAGTAGTACAAGGCTGTATATTGTCACCCTGCTTATTGAACTTGTATGAAGAGTCCATCATGAGAAATGCCAGGATTGATGATGCACAAGCTGGAATTAAGATTGCCAGGAGAAACATCAACAACCTCAGATATGCAGATGATACCACTTTAATGGCAGAAAGAGAACAGTATCTACAGAGCCTTCTAATGAGGGTGAAAGAGGAGAGTGAAAAAGCTGGTTTAAAACTCAACTTTCAAAAAACTACGATCATGGCATCTGGTCCCATCACTTCATGGCAAATAGAAAAGGAAAATGTGGAAGCAGTGACAGATTTTATTTTCTTGGGCTCCAGAATCACTGTGGACAGTTACCGCAGCCATGAAATTAAAAAACACGCTTGCTCATTGGAAAGAAAGTTATGACAAACCTAGACATTAAAAAGAGTTAAAGTATTAAAAAGCAAAGACATCACTTTGCTAACAAAGATCCGTATAGTCAAAGCTATGGTTTTTCTAGTAGTCATGTATGGATGTGAGAGTTGGACCATAAAGAAAGCTGAGTGCCGAAGAATTGATGCTTTTGGACTGTGGTGCTGGAGAAGAATCTTTAGAGTCCCTTGTACTGCAAGAAGATCCAACCAGTCCATCCTAAAGGAAATCAGTCCTGAATATTCATTGGAAGGACTGATGCTGAAGCTGAAGCTTCAGTACTTTGACCACCTGATGCGAAGAGCCAACTCATTGGAAAAGACCCAGATGTGGGGAAAGATGAAGAGGAGCAGGGAAAGGAGAAGAGGTGGTCAGAGAATGAGAGTTAGATAGCATCACTGACTCAATGGACATGAGTTTGAGCAAACTCCGGGTGATGGACAGGGGAGCCTGACGTGCTGTAGGCCATGGGGTTGCAAAGAGTCAGACTCGACTCAGGGACTGAACAACGAGAAGTTCTTTCCTTTCAGCGCTTAAAGAAATGCTGTTTCACTTCCTGCTGGCCTCCTCGGTTTCTGATGGGAAAAGCAAGTCATCCAAACTGCCCCTCGCCAGTAAGTGATATACTTTCTCTGGCTGCTTCTAAGATTTTTTTCTTTGTCTACATTTCCCGCAGCATGGTTATGAAATGTCTGGGCACTGACTTTGTGAGTTCATCCTGTCTGGAGCTCACTGAGCCTCCTGGTCTCCCGAATCTGTAGGTTTATATCTTTTGCAAGATTTGAGACACAATCAGCCCTTATTTATACTACCCTGTGTCAAGCTGGGGATACCAGAGGATGCAGAGAGTGGTGAGTGTGGTCCATTCAGCAGAGCTCCCAGTCTTCCTCTCCAAACCACCTGCCACAACTTCCTTTCTGGACAGCCCCACACTGCTGCTCCAGGTGCTACGCTTATGTTCGAGTGGTACGGCTGCCTGCACTGGGAGAGACACTTTAGAGTATGCTTTGTTCTTCTTATCCGTAACTGAGACCTGATCTTTCGTGTAAACTAGTTCAAACTCATTTTCCAAATGCATAAGGGATTGTAAGAATGAAGAAAGGTTTCCTTTTAAAATGAAACTAACTTGTTTAGAATATGCTTGTCGGCCAGCCTCCAGTCACCTGCAGTGAGCACTCAAGGCTTTTCCTTTCTGCAGCCTATGATCATTCATGATCTCCTGAGAACCCAGAGGTGAGAATGAATGTCACTTTTAAGTTGTCCTGGTTTTGCCTTCTTCTGGAATTCTCTCTTTAACATCTAAGAACTGACTTGAAATGCCAGAAGGCCACTGAAGACATCCCAGGTTATACGAACGCCATGTACTCGTGTTTGCTCCCGACAGTTCTGTCCAGGACGGTGAAGCCTGCGAGCTTGCCCCACCCGCTGCTGTCTTTGCCACAAGCAGTGTCTGCCTCAGAGCCCACCCAGGACTGAAGCCTGCTGCTCAGCCTCACTTCCTGACAACACTGCCAGTCCCTCACATCTGTGTACACAGCACGAGGCCTCAGAGAGTCACAGATTCTGTTCTGAAGCATCATCCCAGGGGTTCACAGTCCGGAGTCCCTCTGACATGTACTCAAATTACAAAGACTTGCTATCACTCTTCAGTGGTCTTTTCTTAAAAGAAAAGCACAGCACATGGAAAAATACTGAAAGGAAAAACACCAAAATACAAACAAGTCATCATTTGGGGGCAGTAAGATTCCAAGTGTTATTTTATTTCCTAATATTCTTATATATCTTCTACACATTACTATAACCAAATCAAAGTGTTAGTCGCTGAAGTGAAAGTGAAGTCGCTTAGCCGTGCCTAACTCTTTGGGACCACATGGACTATAGCCTACCAGGTTCCTCTGTCCCTGGGATTCTCCAGGCAAAAGTACTGGAGTGGGTTGCCGTTTCCTTCTCCAGGAGATCTTCCCAACCCAGGGGTTGAACCCGGGTCTCCTGCATTGCAGGCAGACGCTTTACCATCTGAGCCGCCAGGGAAGTCATAAGTCATGTCCAGCTCTCTGTGACCCCATGGACTGTAGCCCACCAGCCTCCTCTATCCATGGAACTTTCTAGGCAAGAATACTGGAGTGGGGTACCAGTCCCTTCTTCAAGGGATCTTCCCAACCCAGAGACTGACCCGGGCCTCCCACGTTGCAGGCAGATTCTTTACCGTCTGAGCCCCCGGGGAAGCCCATAACAGGTGAGTGTGACTGACTTATCTAAAGGCATCCACTCCCCACCCCCAAACGTGAGCAACTGGGAGACCACTCGCCACAGCCACCTCTGCTGGCTACGCCAGGAACACCTCTTTAGGAAGACTTTGTCCATGCGAATTCATGGAGCAGAGGTTCAGAATTTTCCAGCAAGTCACCACTTCTCAAACCTGACTGCACATCAGATTTGCCCCACCCACAGCATATAAACACAAACAAAACACCTGTCAGCCTGGAAGGGCGGTGTCAGGAAGAGAAGTCCAGCAGTTCTAAAGCTGACCAGAAAGGCTGTCATCTACGAAAACGGGGGAAGCTGCAAAGGGCACAGGTCTGACAGATCAGAAAAAAAGAAAATCAGAGTTTAGCTTTGGTGCTTGTTCATCAGGGAAGGCCTACCAGATGTCCAGAGGGAGCTGTCGGGTAGGCAGTGGGAGGCCCATGTGTGAGACAGAGCTGGGACCCAAACCCAGCAAGTCTGACTCCAAAGTCCATGTTTTTAAATCGCCACAGGAGGCCACTTCTACTCAGGTACGAAATATTCCCAAAGAGAAAGGGGAAAGGAATTAAGAGTCTAACAAAGGTCCATCTAGTCAAGGCTATGGTTTTCCAGTGGTCATGTATGGATGTGAGAGTCGGACTGTGAAGAAAGCAGAGCGCCAAAGAATTGATGCTTTTGAACTGTGGTGTTGGAGAAGACTCTTGAGAGTCCCTTGGACTGCAAGGAGATCTAACCAGTCCAGTCTGAAGGAGATCAGCCCTGGGGTTTTTTTGGAAGAAATGATGCTAAAGCTGAAACTCCAGTACTTTGGCCACCTCATGCAAAGAGTTGACTCATTGGAAAAGACTCTGATGCTGGAGGGATTGGGGGCAGGAAGAGAAGGGGATGACAGAGGATGAGATGGCTGGATGGCATCACCAACTCGATGGACGTGAGTCTGAGTGAACTCCAGGAGTTGGTGATGGACAGGGAGGCCTGGCGTGCTGTGGTTTATTGGGTCGCAAAGAGTCGGACACGACTGAGCTGAACTGAAATATCTTAATTACGTTTTAGCCCTAACTAGAGCTACTGCTACCATCTGGGATCACCAGTCTGGACACTCAGGCCCCAGGGACGGGCCCTCTGAATCGGGGAGGGGAGGCTGGGAGAACCGACAGCTTAGATAGCAGCCAGCTCCGGCCTGTGCCCAGGATCTTCCTCCCAGCTCAGGGGAGGCCCCAGGGTGAGGGATGGGCGGCCCAGACACGAAGCTGGAGCAAACAGGACGGAGGCAGGGCTGTATGAGGCATGCAGGTACCGTTACATCGTGTATTATTGATGCTCAGAGCCAGATGGCCCTCTTCTCTGCAGCATCATGTTACCCTACCAAATTAGCTGACCTAGTCACTTCAGTTCACGGAAACCCTCTAAGAACATAACCCACATTCGCCTTTAAAAAAGGGGGGTACGACAAAGGTAACAGAAATTCAAGCGTGATGCAAGTGGCATTAAGAGCCACGGGAAAATCTACGCAGCATAACATATATAAAAAGTATAACTTTTTAGAAAAGCATAGATTTCTTCAAAAATTCTGTAACAGCTTAGCTACTGAGTTTCCTAAGAAACGGCAGAGCTGATCTCTGCATGTGAATATACATTTTAATTGTGTGTTATTTTAACAACCTACACAATAAGTAATCCACATTCAAAGTGTAACAGTCTCTAAAAATGAATTTCAACACTGATTTATTTTGCAGTTCTCCTGGGTCCCAACAACTGCTGTAAGGAAAATTAGACACCGTTCGAAACACTATGAATTTGCCGAAACATAAACAATGAAATCTGGACAAAGCCAGTCCGTGGTCTGAGCCAGAGCCTCACACAGTGCAGCCCCGGACCTAACACGTCTATACTTGGAGGGGCCACAAGACTTGGCAGTCCCACGACTTCCATGGGCATTGAGCCAGACCCTCTTCTCTCACCCGGACAAGTCCAAGAGCCGCACGCTTGCCAGGGGGCCTCATCATTCCCTGCATGCGTAAAGCCCTTGGTGGGGGGCTCCCCACAGCCTCGAGGTTAGGGGCGGGCTCCAAGCCCATCACGTCCCACCACGAGGACCGCCCGCCCCTGTTCCCTGGGCTCCCACTGCACGAAGCCCGGAGCCCGGGCCGCCCGGCACCTGCCCCCCTGCATGTCCTGCAGAGGAAGAGCCACGGCGAGGGCCCTGGCACCCACAGGCCTGGGGCCGACCTCCAGCCCCTCTGCCCTCCAGCTGCGCACTCACTCGGTCTGCTCCAGGGCTCCTCTGGTAAAATGAAGACAGTAACTAACTTCTTCATGAGGTTGTAGTGAGTTTTAAATGAACTAGAAACCCAAATGATGACTCATTTAACCCCAGCGTGTGTTCCCCATGGCGGCCCTGCCTCCCTCTCGGTGGCCCTGCCCTGGAATCATCTGCGCACCAGAGGGGTGCTCTGGAGCCTGGGGGCAGTGCCATTTCTCTAACTCCAGAGCCATGCACGAGGCTAGCTCTTAGAGAAGTGTCTACTGAACAAGTGTCAGTGGATAAAAAACTAAGGTTCGGGCGGGGTGGGGGGGCCAGCTCCTGGCGGTGTCACAGCACTGGGCAAATGTCCCACTGTCAGGACGGCTGGGGCTTGGGGCCAAGCAGAAGACGCAGCTGGTCACAGTTGGGTTGGCTGAGGCCACAAACACCCCCGGGCCTTGCTGAGTCTGTGCTTGAGCCCTCTCCCTGGAAGGATGAGCGCCTGCCTCCAGAGCTGCCACCCTCCCCGCCATGGGGGGCAAAGGAGCCCACGGTAGTGAGACACCACAGGCCTAGTCTGACCCTGAACCCCACCCTCTCCCCCAGGACAGGTGGGCAGCCTCCACCAGCGAGGGGAAGGGGGTCACACGGCAGCCTGGGTAACAAAGGCCCCAGCTGCCCTGCTCCTAGGCGGCAGAGGAATAAGTAAGTCCCAAGAAGGGAGAGTTATTTAATACCAGACACAGTTAAAAAGTTTGATCACATTTGTAACTCTTATTGGAAAAAAACTGATTAAATTTAATCAAGTTCTAAACAGCCTGGGTGTTCATTGGAAGGACCGATGCTGAAGCTGAAACTTCAACACTTTGGCCACCTCATGCGAAGAGTTGACTCATTGGAAAAGACCCTGATGCTGGGAGGGATTGGGGGCAGGAGGAGAAGGGAACGACAGAGGATGAGATGGCTGGATGGCATCATCGACTCGATGGACATGGATTTGGGTGGACTCCGGGAGTTGATGATGGACAGGGAGGCCTGGTGTGCTGCGGTTCATGGGGTCGCAGAGAGTCGGACGCGACTGAGCGACCAAACTGAACTGAACTGAAACAGCTGAAGCCCTTGGGATCAGGAAGGGAGAATTCTTTAATATCAAATACAATTAATAAAAATTTGATCACATTTGTAACTCTTATTGGGAAAAAACTGATTAAATTTAATCAAGTTCTAAAGCCCAGCCGTCTCCACTTTCCCACGTGCGCATACAAGCTGTAAGAAAAAAGTTGAAATCACCCACGTTCCGAAGACAGAGTTAAACAGCAGGTACTTAGCATGCAAGTTAAAATAAAGCTTTCCAATTTCAAAGCCGTAATAATGGGCATTTATGCAAGGCTCATAAACAGATGCTGTACCCCGTATTTCTGTGTCTTTGTATCTTGTATACCTTTTGTAACTTCCTTGAATCTTTCTGAGCATTGTCTCCGAGCGGTACTTTTCCAAATAACTTCCATCCCAAGTCATTTTGTTTGTCAAGTCTTGCATTCTGTTTTCTAGCAAGCAAATTCCTGTAATAAGAAAATGAAAGAGTTAGGGCACTGTTGGATACTTACAGAAACACTAGGACCACTGAATCACTCCGTGAAAACAAGCAGACTTTCCTCTGAGAGATTAATGGGCTGAATCACAGACTTTAATTCTGCAGACTTGATTTTCATGTGGACATGGAATTATGAAGCAGGTGAAAAGCTCTTGAACCACAACAAGTAAGCTTTTTGTAGTTCAATGAAAATATGTACAAGTTCTATCATCGAGAGTAAGGATATGCATTACAGCGTAACAAAGCATATCAGGAAAAAGTGAGATTTGAAGTCAGACCAAAAACTGCACTGAAACCCTGGCTCAGTCACTCACTAGCTGTCTGACTCTGATCTGTACATTAACCTCTCTGAGACTCAGTTTCCTTATGTTTAACAAGGGTCACTATATGAATTAAAGTTACAGGTACATGATCAGTGCTCAAAGGATAACAGCTGCTTTAGTCCTGAACCTCTAAGTTAGTTTAAATTATCTATAAGGTAAATCTATATTATCTATTTATAAAGTCTCCATGGATCATAAAAAGAAAGCCACTCTTGAGATAGTCACATGATCTTCTCTCACAACAACATGTAAACAAACTCGAATAACACAAATAAATTCTCAATGGTGCTACAAAATAAACTGTTTTGGAACGCACTGCATTGGTTCATTCACTGAAAATGAATGGTTTCTAGGTCTCACTGGAAAGTTTAAGATAAGCATGAAGCATCTTGTGTGCTAGAAAGAATGTGCTCAAAGAATACTGCGACAGGTTTAACAAAAACAGTACCCGGCTTGAAAGGGCTCTTGCTGACTAAATCTGGAATGTAATCATCAAAATACATAATGAGAACAAGGGATTATAACCCACCCAATAAGAAAAGAAATCCATGAGCCCAAATGGATATGGATACAAATAGGAAAATGAGGGGGGAGGGGCAAAAAAAAAAAAAAAAAACAAATAGGAAAATGAATCCATGAATGAAGGTGGAAGGAAAATTCTTAGAATATCCCAGATAAGTATTCTTTCCTGAGAAATCCTACTGACAGAGGAGCCTGGCGGGCTACAGTCCCGGGGTCGCGAAGAGTCGCGCACGACTTAGCAACTAAACAGCAGCAGCAGTAAGCAGAGAAAGCCTGACGGGCTTACGGATTCGTCAGTGGGTGCTAAAGCCAGTAGGTGGAAGCTGGAAGAAGAAAAGGATCGTTACACAGTTTGAAAGCATCTCCCACAAATTACTAGTTAATTACAAAGACAAAATTAATTAACTTCACAGTGGAGACACCTCACTAGCCAAGTGATCACAGTGGGCATTCTCACCGTCAGGACGGAGAGCGCAGGTCACCTCCTCTGATGCTGAGAACACCACACCAGGTTGATCACAGTTGCCAAAAAATGCATCACCTGAATATCACCATGAGGAAACACAAACACACCGAAACAGAGGGACAGCCGATGAAACAATACATCTGACTCTGAAAATGGCAGTGTCCCAAGCGGACAAAACAACACTGCCTGTCATTTTGGTAAGCAAAGAATGTTGCCTCCCACCCAGCCATCAGCCACTGCAGCCATCTCTAACGGTGCACCCTGAGTGGGGAGGGGGTTCAAGATGCAGAAAGCCAGGGTACTGGCCCCATGTAGTAATGACGTATTTCAAAGGATTGATGTCAGTCAGCCCAGACTGCTGCATCCTCCCATACACAGAAGAGCTCTACAGTCACGAACACGAGCTGGCTGTTTTTTGTGATTAGCAGTCATGTTTTGATGTTCCACTACATTGCTTTTTGTTTTTGTTTTCTTCAGCAAAAACTCCTCTATACCCAGGTTCCTTGCTTATCTCTCTGGAACAGTCCATCAGAGCTATCAGAGAGGCTGCCTTCCCAGGCTTAGTCAGTCCATCAGAGCTATCAGAGAGGCTGCCTTCCCAGGCTTAGTCCTCAGTAAGGCCACCTAATAAAACAGAATTCTCAGCTTTTAGGTGGTGCATTTTTCTCAGCTGACGAAGACTAAAGAACTGTTCCAGATTAAAAGGAGGCTAAAGAGACCTGGGGGCTTCCCAGGTGGTGCTAGTGGGAAAGAACCACCTGCCAGTGCAGGACACGTGAGAGACACGGGTGCTGCCCCTGGGCGGGCAGATCCCCTGGAGGAGGGCATGGCAACCCATGCCAGTGTTCTTGCCTCGATTATCCCATGGACAGAGGAGCCTGGTGGGCTACAGTCTATAGAGTTGCGAAGAATCTGACAGGACTTGAAGTGACTCAGCACAGCACATACACAGAAACCTGACAATTAAAGGCAGGAGGAGGAGGTGATAGAGGATGAGATGAACTCAATGAACATCAGTGTGAGCAAACTCCAGGAGACACTGAAGGACAGGGAAGCCTGGAGTGCTGCAGTCCATAGGGTCGCAAAGAAGCAGACACAACTCAGCAAGTGAACAACAAGAACAGCAGGTGGATCCTGAACCACATCCTGGACCATGGGCCAAAAAAGGTATACAGAAGACTACCAGGACAGCTGGCGCAATGTGAACACAGATGGCAGAATAGAATAGCCCTGGGGTAATATTACATTTCCTGGTCTTGCTAACTGCTATGGTTACGAAAGAGAGTGCCCTTCTGGTATACTTTCTGTTGGATCATACAGAAAGCAAGAGAATCTGATAAAAACATCCGCTTCATTGACTATGCTAAAGCCTTTGACTCTGTGGATCACAGCAAACTGTGGAAAACTCTTAAAGAGATGGGAATACCAGACCATCTTACCTGCCTCCTAAGAAACCTGTATGCAGGTCAAGAAGCAATAGCTAGAATCTTACATGGAACAATGAACTGGTTCCAAATTGGGAAAGAAATACAACAAGGCTGCATACAGTCACTCTGCTTATTTAACTTGTATGCAGAGTACATCA
The DNA here is from genome assembly GCF_014754425.2 of Oryx dammah. Taxonomy (NCBI): domain Eukaryota; kingdom Metazoa; phylum Chordata; class Mammalia; order Artiodactyla; family Bovidae; genus Oryx; species Oryx dammah. The sequence goes on along the minus strand of NW_024070187.1, from coordinate 112,019,215 downwards.
TGCGAAATGCTGGGCTGGATGAAGCACAAGCTGGAATCAAGATTGCTGGGAAAAATCTCAATAACCTCAGATATGCAGATGACACCACTCTTACAGCACAAAGTGAAGAAGAACTAAAGAGCCTCTTGATGAACGTAAAAGGAGAATGAGAAAGCTGGCTTAAAACTCAACATTCAAAAAAAAAAAAATGAGATCAGGGCATCTGGTCCCATCACTTCATGGCAAATAGATGGGGAAACAGTGGAAGCAGTGACTGACTTTATTTTCTTGGGCTCCAAAATCATTGCAGACGGTGACTGCAGCCATGAAATTAAAAAGACGCTTGCTCCTTAGAAGAAAAGCTATGACAAACCTAAACAGTATATTAAAAAGCAGAGATATTACTTTGCCAACAAAGGTCCATATAGTCAAAGCAATGGTTTTTCCAGTAGTCATGTATGGATGTGAGAGCTGGATCATAAAGAAGGCTGAGGGCCGAAGAACTGATGTTTTTGAACTGTGGTGTTGGAGAAGACTCTTCAGTCCCTTGGACTGCAAGGAGATCAAACCAGTCAATCCTAAGGAAATCAACCCTGATTATTCATTGGAAAGATTTATGTTGAAGCTGATGCTCCAATACTCTGGCCAACTGATACAAAGAACTGACTCATTGGAAAAGACCCTGATGCTGAAAAAGATTGAGGGCAGGAGGAGAAGAGGACAACAGAGGATGAAATGGTTGGATGGCATCACCGACTCAATGGACATGAGTCTGAGAAGCTCCAGGAGATAGTGAAGGACAGGGAAGCCTGGCGTGCCGCAGTCCATGGGGTCGCGAAGAGTCGATATAATTGAGCCACTGAACAACAACAAAGGGGCATATCTCCAAGGCCTCTTCTAATGCGTCCCTGAAATTCGCATGCACTTATGTAGAATAGATGCCTGTTCACAGAATGAATAAAACAACAGGAATGAAAGGTAAACAACTAGTGAATTGGGGTAAAGGATATATGGAAGTTCCTTATATTTTTCTTGCAAAGTCTCTCTAAATTTAAAATTATATCCCTCAAATGTTACAAAAACTTTCAAAAAAGGTTCTTTGTATTCTTCCTTGCTTTTCTCTTGTGGTTTATAATGGAACCTATTCCGAAGTTGGTCTCATATCCCCAAGGCAATGTCTATTTACCTTTGTAAGAAATGAAGTTTGAGATGTCTCCAGGCCCAACCTGTTTGATAATCCAGGCCCACATTTAAAACCATACCGAATCCTTTGGCACCCAGAAGGGTTCTAAGAATTTGGGTGTCCAGAGTTTGGGTTCTAAGGGCTTACATTTTGCTAAAGAGAGGAGGTGCCTCTGGGGAAGAGAACTGGGTGCCAAGGGACAAAGGTGAGGAAATCAAAGGAGAGGGCCAGGGATGAGAGGCCCGCCTTCCCAAGGACCCTGACCGGACTGCAGGGATGGGAGTCGCTAAGGGTGTGGAGGGATAACAGCAGAGAACCACTTAGAGGCGACTGGACACGGGGAAACGCAAAGGCACTGTGGGCTTTGTGACCCGGGCGGCTGAGTGTCAATCGCGGTGCTACGTACTGAAGACGGCTGACAGGAAGTGAACCAAGAGCAGCAGAAACCTTGGTTTCTCTGTCCACTGCTAAGGCTACATAATGTCACACAAGCAGAGTGCAGATAAAGTTTATCAAAACTCAAAGTGGTGGGACACCTCCCTGGCGGTCCAGAGGTTACAACTCTGCACTTTCAGTGCCAGGGCATGGGTTCCATCCCTGGTTGGGGAACAAAGATCCCACATGCCACCTGGAGAGGCCCAAAACAAAAAAAATCAGAGTTGCATAATTATTTTCAGCATAAGAGCTTAAGCTACACATTACAGGCCATGATTTTTGAAGGGTCTGTAAACTGTATCTTTGGATGTATTATTTTTTGTGATGCTGAGGTCACCACAAGAACCCAGGAGCTCCGAGCAGAAAGGACTCCCTCCGAGCTTCAGCTGCGTGTCACCTGCAGCTCCGGCGCCGGCGCGGGGAGCAGGGAGCCCAGCCAGCAAAGACTTCCTGCCCCCTGCTCCCCTTTTAGGTCACGGTCACGGGGAGACTGACGTGGAGCTGGCTGCTGGGCCCAGGAGCCAGGTGGAGCCAAGGGCGCACCTCTGCCCATCACAGGACCCACTCCGGGGGCCAGGGGCAGGGCGAGCCCCCAGGCCAACCTGTGCCTTCAGCCCCTGTGCTGCGGTCCTAGCATGGGGCTCAGAGACACCCTCGGGGATGCCCACACGTGGGGCTGCTCCCGCCAGTCCAACAGGGCCCGGAAGGAAGACGTGTCTGGATCCCTGGGGGTGTCCCCATGCGGGCTTTGTGACCACGGTGTAGCCCACGCCTGGGTCCCAGAAACAGAGTGTGCGCGTGCCGCTGGAGAAGGCAGTGGTCCTTCCACCGCGTGTGTCCTCAAGGGGACAAGTACATGAGAGGAGGGGGCAGGCTGGGACCCAGCCAAGGCCAGGGGGAGCTGGCCACCTCTAAGGGTGGGGCCCACAGACAGGCACCCATGCAGGCTCAAGGCGACAGAGACAATCTGGACCAACCGGAGCTCAGGACTAAGGATGAGACAGAGGAAACCTCTGGGCAGGGGAGGGGCCCCCAGGGCCTCCTGGAAGGGGGGGCTGGCAGTCAGGGGAAGGGCGGCCGAGCAGCACATGCAGCCCGCCTCCCACGGGAGGGGATGAGGGCTTGAGGCGGTGAGGAGGACCGCCGCCCCAGGGAAGGGCTCTGGGCTGGAGGGCAGAAGCCCCGCTGCAGGGAAGCGAGCGCGGCCTCCGCCAGCGGCACCGGGACCTCCGCAGCTGGCCTCCCTGCAGTCTCTGACTGCAGAGCAGAAACAGCACGGAAGCGGAGGGGACCAACAGGGACCACCACCAGGGCCGACAGGGACCCAGGGCTGCGCGTCTCCAGTCCACACGCACGATGGCGGCCTTCCGTAACAAGACTGTCCACAGCCGCCCAGGACCCCGGACGACGAGTCCCACGCCGCCTACCTGCACACGCAGGCACACCAGCATGGCCCCCTGCACACACACACACCCACACACGTACGCACACCCCCGACACACCCGGCACACACAGTCTGACACACACACGTGGTGGCACAACCTAACCCCCCTGAACCCCACCCTCAAGGCTGGAGGGCGAGGGCTGTGGGCGTAGTGGCTGTGAGGACGCACCTGAAGACCCTAGGAGACCCTGGGGAGAGAGGACTCGCCTGCCCCGAGGCCAGCTGCGGTGTGGGGGCCTCGGCGGCGCTGCCCCCGGAGGCGGGGGGTTGGGGGTGCCGCTCCATACCCCCAGGGCCTCAATCCCACAGCTGGTGCCGCTGCGGGCCTCCACCGCGCTGCACGGCAGGGAGAGAAAGCCCTCCGTGGTCAGAGACCGCCAGGCTCTCCTCCTCAGCTCTGGTCTCGCCCCACTGCCCCTCCGCCCCAGGGCTTCCAGGGCCGGTCACTCCACCTGTGCCTCAGCGGTCCCTCAGGCACAGCTCCAAGACCCGCAAGCCCTGGGCCCCCGCTGAACTCCAACGGCCATCCCTCCCAGAGCCCAGGGCCCTCTCTGGAGAGCGCAGGTGGACCCACCGGCCCCACCCCGACCCCTTCCGCGGCTCCCCTGGGCTCGTGGCGCTCACACACTGGCTGTTCCCTCCACCCGCTCAGATGGTAGAGTCTGCCTGCAAGGCAGGGAACCCAGGTTCGATCCCTGGATCAGGAAGATCCCCTGGAGAAGGAAATGGCTACCCACTGTAGTACGCTTGTCTGGGAAATCCCATGGACAGTGGAGCATGGCATGGGGTCGCAAGGGTCGGACACGACTTGCCAACTAAACCCCCCACCCTGAAAGCACTCATGACGGGGAGCCAGGAGGGTCGGCCTCATGGGGAGGTGCTGGGCCCCATGGGCTGCACACAGGACCTGCACGTGCATGGGGCCCCAGAAAGTCCACGGGGGACCAAGCAGGCAGCCACGGTCCCCTGGCTCCACCCGCCTCTCAGAGCCAGTGCTCTGCCCCCGGAGGCGGGCATGAAGGCTGGCAGCTGAGGGAAGGTGACCCAGGGGGCGCGGGCCCCACCAGAGGCCTATGGCTGATACACGTCAGATCCACTTTCCAATAAAGCTGAAGAGCCTCAAGAAACACACCTTAGAATCTGTCAACAGGTGAGCCACATCCAGCTACAAGGGAAGAGCGTCATCCTCAAAGCCTGAGGGGGCAAGAAAGCCGAAGGCAAGAAAAAGGAGCCGGGGTCTCCCCGGCATTTATCCATGGCTGGCAAAACATTTATTCTTGTCTCAATAGGCACAACTCAGAGGACAAGATACAGGATACCAATGGCCAAGTCCCGCTGACAACAATGGTGTGCCCAGACTCAGGGGACGAGCTTATGGTTGCCGGGAGGAGGTGATGGACATGTGCACTCTGCTGTATTTAAAATGGATCACGAACAAGGACCCACTGTAAGCCCAGGGAACTCTGCTCCACGTGGCAGCCTGGATGGGAAGGGAGTTTGGGATACCTGCTTATGTGTGGCTGTCCCTTAGCTGTTCATCTGAAACTATCACGACATAGTTAACTGGCTACACCCCAATACAAAGTAAGATGTTTTTACAAAACATAAACCACAGCGTGTCAAGTCTGCCAGGCCCCCGTCAGGCTGGACAAACAGGCCCAGTGGATGCCAGGCCGCGAGAGACCAGCACCGTCAGACGCAGCAACGAGGCCGCTCCCTGACATTTACCTGGCACGGGCTGGACCTGTGGGACTCCAGTCCTCACCAGGAGCGGTCAGGCCAGAGCCCTCACAGATTCAGGCACAGCTTTCCCTTTCTCAGCCTCCTCTACACTCTGAGTCACCGGGGTCCTCATGGTCGAAGGCTCGTCCAGTGACCCCTGTCGGCAGGAGGCACAGGGGAGGCGGACATCCGAAGCGGCAAAAGGCAGCCGCACGTGCGTGGGGAAATGACACCCCGAGGCCTGACGGCCCTCCCCTTCTGACAAGAGGTGTGGCCCTGCACTGGGGTCACCCGCCACACAAGAGGCCACTGAGCGCTACGAGTGTGCACAGGATCACGCTGAGACAATACACTGGCTAAGTAACACCTTCTTTCAAGTGTCCCAGAAAGACTGAAGCGACCCAAGGGCTCGTGATCTATGCGTACACAGCCTTAAAGGGTCAGGGGGCACTTTCTGAAAGACGGTGAAGTGTCCATTCTTAAAGGAAAAAAAGCAAGGTACATCACAGATCATCGTAAGGCACGCCGCGTCAACACCTCCGCGTCAACACCTGCATGTGCACCAGCCTGGCACGCACAGCCCAGCCCTAGAAGACACCGACGGACCAGCGTCGCCACTGCTTCCGGGACGGGCTGCTAGGGGCAAAAGGCACAGGGCAGAACGGGACGTTTTCATCACATGCTCCCCTGGGCTCTTTGAATTCTGAGCCGTGCAAATGCATCACCTATTCAAAAAAGTTAAAAAGAAATAAAAAAGTCACTGCTAAACGAGAAACTCCTGCTGATAAAAAAATGAACGGCTTCTGCACTGTTCTCACCCCATCCTTCAAATCAGAAAGCCCTCATCCAACTCCAGAGAGTGGCCGGTTTCTCTCCATGCAGCTAGCAGCATTACGCACTGCGTTCACGGAGCACCTTCTGTGTTAGGCGGAAGTGTCTGAAGCAAAAAAGCTGAAGAGAAAATGAAAATGTTCTGTGGCCGCGCGACTGATATACAAACAAAAAGCCTCTTGGAAGAGAGGGCTGAAAATAGATGTTTATTCCAGTACTTAAGTAGATCACTGTGCCTTCTGCGCCTTCAGAGCGGGTCCTGCGAGGACCCTTGAGCAGGGCAGCCTGGAGGGCTGCACCTGGGAGGGCACGGGTCCCTGGGCTTCGGAGGCCAAGCCAGCGAGCCAGAAACAGTGACGGGTCCAAGAAAAATGGCCTCAGAGCGAGGTAAGTCCCCGAGGCCGCCCACTGGGGTCTCACAGCCAGGCCAGAGCCGGCACTCAGGTGGAGGCTGCCCCACGACACGGCCCGGCTGCCCTGCGATACGAAGGAAGCCTGGCTGCCTGCCGCCCCGCAGAGGTACACAGAGCCAGGGCACGGCAGGCAAGTTCCGGTCCCACCCCCACGCTTTTCCCACCAAAGCCCAGAAGCCACAAGGGCGTGGGGTAGGGAGGAACGTGAAAGATGAAAACGCTGAGACAGAGACCAAGGACCAGGCCGCACCGGGCCTGGCTCCCGCGTGAGCGCGAGCCCGAGCTGAGCAGGGCCTCCAGGGCCTCACCCCTCACCCCTCCTCCCGCCACCCATCTGCAAGGGCAGAGCTACATCTGGGGAGCCTCGAAGGTCATACACTTTAGGGCATGCTCTTCAAGGGAAAAAAAAAAAAACAACCTAATTAGGAACACAAAGTCGTCCTGACTCATCTGAAAAGACTCTGACGCTGGGAGGGATTGTGGGCAGAAGGAGAAGAGGACGACAGAGGATGAGATGGATGGATGGATGGCATCACTGACCCGATGGACGTGAGTCTGAGTGAACTCCGGGAGTTGGTGATGGACAGAGAGGCCTGGCGTGCTGCGGTTCATGGGGTCGCAGAGAGTCGGACACGACTGAGCAACTGCACCGGAACTGGAGAGGTCCTGACGTCAGGCATCCCTGACACATCACAAACCCAGTTTTATATGCTTCTGAACCCTGAGACGAGGGATGCAGTGGCCACTCGAGCTCACAGGTCACCAAACTCCGGCACAATCCAACATCCCACATCTCTGCGTTTAGCTGAGTGATTACAGAGCCAAGAGCCGATACAAAGGTTGCAAGGCTATCTTCACAGGTGGTAAGGCTGAGGCTGTTACTTTCACCTCCGCCCCACCCCGAGTTAACTTTTCCGAGTTACTGAAGACAAAAGAAGGCAATGTGAGGAGCAAGCAAGAATGCTTGCTGACAAAGAGGCCTGCGAGGCGCTCAACCTGGGTCCCTGGCCTCGCGGGTGTCAACGCGCCGCGTGTGAGCTGAGCCACACGCGGGCACGCGGATACACTCCTAGACGCTATCACTGCGGCTGTGTTTGTCTTCGTCACCAGCAGGCAGAGTCCGTGAGCGCAAACACAGTCTCTTCCATTTACTGCGATGCCTCCAGTGTCTAGAACGGTTCCTGGCCTATAGGAAAAGACTCAAACTCATCAAACGTGTGCTTTTACAGGGAATTTTCATAAAGATTATCGGTGAGTTACTCCTGTCCATTTAAAACCAAGCAGCCAGGACTGGGAGAGGGCGAGGAGTCCTGCCCAGGGAGAGACGGAATGAGGCTGTCCTGGAGGGTGGAGGAGGGCTGGGACGGGAGGACAGTCCTCGTCAACCCGGTGGAGCAGGTTCCACAAGCCACCCACGCTCCCCAGGGTTTCTCAGAACTTCTCAGAGTCTTGAGAAATAGACCTCCGATGTCTTCCTCCTTTGAGAGGCCATACGTTTGAACTGCTGGCTGTGATTCAGTAATTACCTGGGGCTTCCCACTCTCTCACTCCTGTCCCAGTGACAAACGGCTGGCGACTTCTGACCCCACAGCAACCGGAAACCAGCAGAAACAGGCAATGTTCGGCTCCCCGAAGGACGGCCTGGCCCAGCTGGGTATCTCCTTCAGCATCTCCTGAGTCACAGACCACCTGCCAGGCTCCGGCAGCAGGCACTTCTCCTGTACTTTATGTGTGAAACAACGCTACGGGAAGGGTGCTATCGTTACTACAATACAGACAGCATAACCTCACACAGGCTCAGTGAGGTCAAAAATTCACTCGAGAGACATCTAAACCCTGACACTCATCAACAGCAGAGAAGGGGAGAAGCTCCACGGACTCCTCGGAAGTCCATCTCCATGTGTTTCTTCCAGATTCCTGCCCCTCCACGACTGACAGGCTCCGCAGCTGCACAGACGCACACCGGGCCTCGGCTCTGCTCTGAAAGCACGAGGGGAAGAGGCTGGCCCACTTCAACCGCCAGAGAGACACCAAGGGAAAGCCACAGTCTGCAGAGCAAACCTCCTGTGTGATCAGATTCTAGCTACCTTGTGGGAAAAAGGAAGTAAGGGAGACACCGAGGTCTTATGGCCACAAACATTGTGGCCCAAATTCCTAGTTCCACACACAGTTAAAAGTACCCAGGAGTCCCTCTCCTTTTTCAAAAATGTTACCCAAGCAGCAGCTGATGCTAAACATTTAATCCACTAAAAACAGTCTAACCCTCGGGATGAGGAGTGAGGGGCGGGGGACAGTGAGCACAGATATAAAATCGGGCCCTTGAGCTCCTGGTACACCCAGCAGACCCCCGCTGATCACCCCCATGTTAAACTGAGGAACAGCCGAGGAAACAAGTCTGCCCCACACAGGCTTGAGGGGGGATCTAAACCACGTTAAAAGCTATCTAACATGGGAGAAACGTGGTCCAGTTAGGTCTGCAACTACAGAAGCAAGAAAGGCAAGACCGCAACCACCAACCTGTCCATCAAGAGCAACGCAGGAGAGACGGCCATCACATCTCCGGGAAGCGCCTGGCTCTGAGGGGCCGGCCACAAGAGCACGCACCTCCCCCGGGAACATTCCTGCCCGGCCCAGGCTGAAGTCCCGAGCAGCACCACAGGTGCCCTTCCGAGCCCGCTCCATGCAGTCCGGAAGGCTAAGGAAGGCTGGGCGGAGCGGCCCGGCTGGAAAGGCCAGGCGGTAGGGGTGTGCGGGGCTCTGATTCCTAGCCGGTCCCCAGGAGGCTGGGTGTGGGCAGTCTGGGAGGAAGGCTGATCGATCAGGTTTCCAGGGCCCCACACAGACCCACTCGTGCAGCTCAGCACCCAGCAGAGACCCAGAGCCACAGCACAGCAGGACAGGCTCAGCTGACCCCAAAACCCACGGGCGCTGAGGACTGAGAAGGCAGGCAAAGTGCACCTGGAACAACTGAGCGCCTCCTCTGGGCAGACACTGTGCTCTGCAGAAGCAACCAGGTTTTCTGGTGAGTCACAAACACAGTCACTACATCTCTGTCCAAACACTTGCCTTAGAACCATCACTAGGGGACTGTCCCTCCATGACTTCAAATAGTGCTTAAGCTTTTTAAGGGACAAGATCTAATTAGCAACTTCAAGGTCTATAGAACTGATCTATTCTAAAGCCACAAGATATCATGGGTTGGCTGGCCCTTGGGGCAGGCATCATTCAGTCATTTGTCACCAATCAGCCCACGGTAAGACATTCCTCCAGGCGCCCAGCTAGGGTTCACTTGCTACTGATCAGCCCCATCGTCCATGCCCATCTGGCACATGTCTGTACATCTGATTACACAAAAGACATCTGACTGGAGAGAGCAGGTGGACATCTCTGGCAAGAGGAGCTGGTGAGGAACAGAGGGAAAACTTAGTTTACGTTACAAAGTACTGTATTGACGCTTTATTTAAAAAAAAAAAAAATCAAACCTTTGCAACTAAAAAGAAAAGACAGTCAAGCATGGGCGGTAAGAGGGTACAGTGTGGCCCTCAGCACACGTCTGTCCCAGGCCCTGGGACCAGGGAGTAAGACGGACACGATTCCCACCCCAGTGCAGCGGACGCTAATGAGCACGCTCTACAAAGCCAGGGACCCCACAGCGGGAAGCTGGAGCAGAGGCAGTGTCACCTACCTGGGAGCTGGCTAGAAATACAAATCTTAACCCCATCCAGACCTACTGGGTCAGAAACTCAGGCGCAGCCCAGCAAGCTCTGTTTAACACGTCCTCTAGGTGGCTCGGATGCGGCTAAGGTTTGAAAAGCACTGTTCTGAGTACACTTAATACACTTCAAACAATTCCTGCTCTCCGACTTAGTACCTGGTCAAATCCCTCACTACCCTAGGAGCCAAACTGACATGTTTCCATCTGTAGCCCAGGGTGAGAACAGAGCAGCCATTCACAAAGTGAATATAAGAGAGTGACTCTAAGAATCCGCAAAGCCACTATAAGAGATTCACAAAGAGCTCACTTGAAGAGACTCCTCACAAAGCCGCTGGAAGAGATTAGTCCAAGCCCCCCAGCAACAGCCTGCTTTCCCGGCTTCATCTGCAGTCTTTGTCAGGAGGTGCTTTCCCGGCTTCATCTGCAGTCTCTTTCTCAGGAGGCACTGTGCTTTCTACGCTCCAGAACACTCGTGTTTCTGTAGTCCTTCCAAGTTCTTCCTCAACCTGCAGTATTCATGTTTTATAATTATACCTCAGCAAAAAAAAATGCTTCCAGAAATATCCATAATTTTAAAACTCACAGAGAAAACTCAGGTCCAGATGGTCTCACTGGTGAATTCTTCTAAACATTTAAGAAAGAAACCTTCACAAACGCTTTCAGAAACAAACCTTTTAGACACCCCCCCCCCCAACCACAGCAAAATTTATTAGGTCACTCAACTGATGCATTTATATGTCTGATTCACCAAGAAAAACAGGACTTTCTGACGACCCTGGGAGGGTTATCTGACATGGGTTAGTATTTACATGTATACATGTTAAATTCCCATGACGGCTTTCTATTATTTTTAAAAATTCATATACAATAGAACAGACTTTTTGGTGTGCAGGTCTCCGAGTTTTAACACATTGGTCAGTTCATTTAACCACCAGGGGAAAATCTTACACAAAGTCTTTGAGAAAACAGAAACAAAAGCATTCCTCAACCTATTTTATAAGCTCACCATCATCTTCACACCGAAATTGGACAGAGAGCATTGTAAGAAAGGAAAGTTACAGGCTATATTCTTATGAACAGAGGCAGAAAAAATGTCAAATATATATATTAGCAAATCAAATCCAACCACAGATATAAAGGATGATCTATCAAGAGCAGTTGAGATTATTCTAAGGAAGCCAAGTTAGTTTACTTAACACTAGAAAAATATGTTATTCACCACATACAGAAAATAAAGGCTAAAACACATCATCAATAGATGTGGGGAAAAAAGCATTTGATAAATGCAACACACTCATGATTTTTTAAATCATAAAACTATGAATAAAAGCAAACAATTTTTATCAGCTTCCTTAATCTGATTTTTAAAAAGTATTTATTACTATAAAGTAAGGCATCTAATAAAACACATCTTATTGCAAAAATCATACTTAGTGGGGAAATGGTGAAAGCTTTCCCAGAGACCAGCACCATACAAGGCTCTCTGCCAGCATTACTTCAATTTAACCTGTATGGGAGATCCTGGTCATGCAATAACTTAAGAAAGTAAATAAAAAGTGTAAGAATTGGAAAGAAACAAACCCCATCCACAGACAGCATGATATTCTACAGAGAAAAAGCAAAAGAAACCACAGATAAACTGTAAGAACTGAACTGAGCAAGATTCTGGGAGTCAAGGTCTACACACAAAAATTAACTCCGTTTCCAACTAACGCTTATAAAATAGCATTTTGAAAACCATCAAAAATAACAAGTATCTTGGAATAAATTTAATGAAACACAAAACCTCTACATAAAGAACTATAAAATACTGTGAAAAAATTTTTAAAAACTAAATAAATGAAAGGACATACCATATTCAGAGATTAAAAGTCTTCTACTATACAAGTCTTCTATAGTAAAAAATAACCAACAGATTCAATGTAATCCCAAACAAAATCAGAGCAGATTTTTTGTGGTAATTGCCAAACTGACTTTTAAAATTTACAGGGAAATGAAAATGACCTAGAATAACCAAAGCAATGTTAAAGAAGAACGAAGTAGGAGGGCTTACTCTACAGATATCAAGACTTATGATACAGTAATAGTAATCAAGAGAATACAAGTGAGAGAACAAACAGATGATGGAACATACACAGTCCCCTGACTTATTTCAAAGGTTCAGTGGGATGGATGATCTTTACAATAAGCAAGGATTAACCGCTCACTGCCTCACACTGTAACGGAAAGTTAACCTAGTTGGTAAAAGCAAAACAAAGTTTCTAGAAGATAACGTGCATGTATGCTAAGTCGCTTCGGTCGTGTTCGACCCAAGGATCGAACCTCTGTCTCTCAGGTCTCCTGCACTGACAAGCAGGCACCACCTGGACAGCCCAGAAGATAGCTCAGACATCCTCAAACAGGACACAAAAGGCACTAACCATAAAAAGAAAAATTCTATTAAGCAGAATTCATCACCATGAAGAACTTTTGTTAGTTAATAAAGCAAACTTTTAAAATATTCAGTTCAGTTCAGTTGCTTAGTTGTGTCCGACTCTTTGCGACCCCATGAATCGCAGCACCCCAGGCCTCCCTGTCCATCACCAACTCCCAGAGTTCACGCAGACTCACGTCCATCGAGTCAGTGGTGCCATCCAGCCATCTCATCCTCTGTCGTCCCCTTTTCCTCCTGCCCCCAATCCCTCCCAGCATCAGAGTCTTTTCCAATGAGTCAACTCTTCGCATGAAGTGGCCAAAGTACTGGAATTTCAGCTTTAGCATCATTCCTTCCAAAGAAATCCCAGCGCTGATCTCCTTTAGAATGGACTGGTTGGATCTCCTTGCAGTCCAAGGGACTCTCAAGAGTCTTCTCCAACACCACAGTTCCAAAGCATCAATTCTTCAGTGCTCAGCTTTCTTCACAGTCCAACTCTCACATCCATACATGACCACTGGAAAAATAATAGCTTTGACTAGGCAGACCTTTGTTGGCAAAGTAATGTCTCTGGTTTTTAATATGCTATGTAGGTTGGTCATAACTTTTGGAGTAAGCGTCTTTTAATTTCCTGGCTGCAGTCACCATCTGCAGTGATTTTGGAGCCCCAAAAAATAAAGTCTGACACTGTTTCCACTGTTTCCCCATCTATTTCCCATGAAGTGATGGGACCAGATGCCATGATCTGCATTTTCTGAATGTTGAGCTTTAAGCCAACTTTTTCACTCTCCTCTTTCACTTTCATCAAGAGGCTTTTGAGTTCCTCTTCACTTTCTGCCATAGGGTGGTGTCATCTGCATATCTGAGGTTACTGATATTTCTCCTGGCAATCTTGATTCCAGCTTGTGCTTCTTCCAGCCCAGCGTTTCTCATGATGGACTCTACATAAAAGTTAAATAAGCAGGGTGACAATATACAGCCTTGACGTACTCCTTTTCCTATTTGAAACCAGTCTGTTGTTCCATGTCCAGTTCTAACTGTTGCTTCCTGACCTGTATACATGTTTCTCAAGAGGCAGTTCAGGTGGTCTGGTATTCCCATCTCTTTCAGAATTTTCCACAGTTTCTTGTGATCCACACAGTCAAAGGCTTTGGCATAGTCAATAAAGCAGAAAGAGGTGTTTTTCTGGAACTCTCTTGCTTTTTCCATGATCCAGTGGATGTTGGCAATTTGATCTCTGGTTTCTCTGCCTTTTCTAAAACCAGCTTGAACATCAGGAAGTTCACGATTCACATACTGCTGAAGGCTGGCTTGGAGAATTTTAAGCATTACTTTACTAGCATGTGAGATGAGTGCAATTGTTCGGTAGTTCATTCTTTGGCATTGTCTTTCTTTGGGATTGGAATGAAAACTGACCTTTTCTAGTCCTGTGGCCACTGCTGAGTCTTCCAAATTTGCTGGCAAATTGAGTGCGGCACTTTCACAGCATCATCTTTCAGAATTTGAAATAGCTCAACTAGAATTCCATCACCTCCACTAGCTTTGTTCTTAGTGATGCTTTCTAAGGCCCACTTGACTTCACATTCCAGGATGTCTGGTTCTAGGTGAGTGATCACACCATCATGATTATCCGAGTCGTGAAGACCTTTTTTGTACAGTTCTTCTGTGTATTCTTGCCACCTCTTTTTAATATCTTCTGCTTCTGTTAGGTCCATACCATTTTTGTCCTTTATTGAGCCCATCTTTGCATGAAATGTTCCCTTGGTATCTCTAATTTTCTTGAAGAGATCTCTAGTCTTTCCCATTCTGTTCTTTTCCTCTATTTCTTTGCATTGATCGCTGAGGAAGGCTTTCTTATCTCTTCTTGCTATTCTTTGGAACTCTGCATTCAGATGCTTATATCTTTCCCTTTCTCCTTTGCTTTTTGCCTGTTTCTTTTCACAGCTATTTGTAAGGTCTCCCCAGACAGCCATTTTGCTTTTTTGCATTTCTTTTCCATGGGGATGGTCTTCATCCCTGTCTCCTATACAATGTCACGAACCTCATTCCATAGTTCATCAGACACTCTATCAGATCTAGTCCCTTAAATCTATTTCTCACTTCCACTGTATAATCACAAGGAATTTGATTTAGGTCATACCTGAATGGTCTTCTAGTGGTTTCCCCACTTTCTTCAATTTAAGTCTGAATTTGGCAATAAGGAGCTCATGATGTGAGCCACAGTCAGCTCCCAGTCTTGTTTTTGCTGACTGTATAGAGCTTCTCCATCTTTGGCTGCAAAGAATATAATGAAAAAGATATGGGCTTCCCTCATGGCTCAGTTGGTAAAGAATCCTCCTGCAATACAGGAGACCCAGGTTCAAACCCTGCGCCGGGACAGTCCCTGGAGAAGGAAATGGCAACCCACTCCAGTATTCTTGCCTGGAGAGTCCCATGGACAGAGGAGCCGGGTAGGCTATAGTCCGTGGGATTGCAAGAGTTGGACACAACTTAGTGACTAAACCACCACCACCAGAAGATATTGCAATACATAACTCTCACAAGGGACTCTCATCCTGAATACAGACAGTACGCCTACAAACCAGTTACGACAAACCTCCACGGGCAAGCCACAAAGGGAGATTCTCAAACAATCAGCAAGGTACGAAAAAGTGCATCAAACCGTGAGTCACCAGAGAAATGCAAACGAAAGCTAAATACCCCTACCCTATCACCAGAACGGCAAAAAGGGGAAAAAAGCCAGGAAACTGGCCAAAAAACCCCACCAAGTCTGGGAGAGGAAGGAGCCGTGTGCACATGCCTCTGCACGTTCTGGGGCAGCCGCCCCGCAAGACAAGCCAGCCGCGTCCACGAAGGCAGGCCCAGCGAGTCCACCTGAGGTCTACGTGCACAGAGAGACACTACGACCAGCGTTCTTCCCAGGGGTCACAAGCGGAGCAAGCGAAACATCCACCCACAGGAGAACGCAGAGGGACGGGTCTATCTGTACCCCCAAAAACCCCGCAGAAAGAAAGAATGGATACTGCTGCTGCATAGGAAGCACCTGCGCGAGCTGCAGACAAAACTGCGTGGAGAAAGCCCGAGAACAGAGTATACGCTGTGTGACGCCGTACACCTAAAGTTCAAAACGAGCGGAACACGTCTATGGTGACAGAAGTCTGAACAGTGGTGGCCCCCAGGGAGCGAGGTCCTGACTGAGAAGGGGTGTGACTCTGCAGGGGCACACGAGTGGGTGCTCACCCTGTCCCCATTCGGCAAACACTAGTCAGCTCCAAGCACGCTCCTCTGGAGCCTCTGGGCTGATGGAGCCCCTTTCCGCTAAGTCCCTCCTCTGTGCCCCCAGAGCACTCACACTGACTGTTACCGAGGGCTGGGGGCTATGTTTCAGTTATTTACGCGCCACTGCTTTCATGCATTGGAGAAGGCAATGGCAACCCACTCCAGTGTTCTTGCCTGGAGAATCCCAGGGACAGGGGAGCCTGGTGGGCTGCCGTCTATAGGGTCACAGAGTCGGACACGACTGAAGCGACCTAGCAACAGCAGCAGCAGCCCACTACATACAGGGGAACCTTACTTGGTCTTTGTACCCTCAAGGCCTGGCATAAGACCTGCTGGATTTGCTGCATTAACAGGTAATTCATTAACTAACCCTGAAACTGCACTACCGCCTCAGAGCCTCCCACTGATAAGTCAGAGAGCAAAACAAAACCCCGTGTTATCCTGGGCTACAACCTCCTTGAAATCTCCTTCAAACACTCCCACCATTTAAATACAGGAAGGAAAGATTAAAGAGAGATGCCTTCTCTAACATTAGCTTAGGTTTTTAAGAAGAGAGAAAGAGTAGACACAGTGAAAATGCCTACATAATGTAGTACAGAACACTGCTAAGGGAAAAAACACACAGCTTTATACTTAATCTCTGTCTGGATACCAAAGAACAGAGGGAGAACGGAGCTGCTCGTTAGCAACAGGCTGCAAGCATCATGAGTCGTGAGTGGTCTGAGAACCACAATGGTGGCTGAGGAAAGGGACGAAAGAAATGGCCACACTATTTCCATGTTAGGGATTCTGACAGGTAAGATCCGAATCCCTGATCATACACAGATTCAGCATCAGGCAGAGCTGGGCTCTCATCCCACCCTGGGAACAAGCTGCTGGACTCTGGGCAAGAAAAGCAGCTCTTGGTTTCGAGGCACCACCACCCAGCTGCCCGCCTTGGGACCGTCAGGGGTGCTTATCAATGACACTGAAAGCAGTCTGCTCAGTACATAGGGCCGAGCGCTGCATCTCGTCGAATCCTGACCCTAGGCACACGGGGCTTCCCGGGTGGCTCAGCGGTTACGAATCCACCTTTAGTGCAGGAGACTGCCTGCAATGCAGGAGACACAGATTTGACCCCTGGGTCGGGAAGATCACCTGGAGAAGGAAATGGCGACCCACTCCAGTATTCTTGCCTGGGAAATGCCATGGACAGAGGAGCCTGGAGGGCTACAGTCCATGGGGTCGCAAGAGTTGGACACAACTGCGCGACTAACCACCACCACCTAGTCATACATGTTATTTCTTTCACTCAACAAATACATTTTGAGCACTGCTCATCTCCGAGGCAGGGCCAAGTTCAGGAAATACAATCGATGATGATCAGAGACACAGGTGTCCATCCTCCACAGGCTTATGCATAATTTTCCTCAAAATGAGGAAATTCAGAGACATAACCTTGCCTAAGGTCACGCAGTAAACCAGAACACTTGGATCTAGACTTAAGTCTGTATTTTCCAAGAGTGGTTCTCAATCCTGGCTGCAAACTACAATCACCTAGGCAGCTTTTTCAAAACTCCTAATGCCCCGCTCTCACCCTAAACTGATTAAAACTGGTCTCTGAGGGCAGGGCCTGGACAATTTTTTTTTTTTCAAGTTTTCTGAATAATTCTATTGTGCTGCAAAGGCTGAGAACTTTGCTCCTTCACTAATAAATGTTCCCTTCCCCTGCTATCTGTTTAACTGATGCTTTAATCTACGCATATGAATTTAAGATTAACTCCGTTCCAGCAGTTTCCATGAACAGCAAATTACTTTTAGAGTTTGCTTTAAACGGCCCAACAATTCTACTTGCTAAAGCAAAACTAACTGTGAACACCTGCTTTGTGATGAAAACGTTTCCAGTCTCCTCTGCTTCCAGGACCAGGCTAGTGCAGGTCCCTAACCCAGGGAGCCTGGAGAGCCCACCTGCCCGCGCCCTCTCCCTCCACAGCAGCAAATCCAGGCCCTGCCCCAGGATTCGCTGGAGCCCAGCAGATCCTTGTCTTCTCTCATATGGAAAACACTCAGCCCGGAGTGTGCACACTGCAGGCCTTGCCCGTGAGGATTAAGACAGACCAGTCTCTTCCATGCAGCTCCAGAACAAGAGCTCGTGCTGGCCAAGTGAACAGAACCGAGTCACGTTCTAACACTCCAGGGCCAGGCAAGGACACCAGCTGGGCATCAGGGGTGACGAAGCCCCAGGCCCTGTCTTTGAGGGGCCCACAGTAAGAGCGAGATGGACCACCGCTGAACTAACCAAGAGAGGCTGCGGGAACAGAGGGCAGCACGCCTGGAGGAGGCTGCCTCTGCCCTGGCCACGGCGGGCCAGGCTTCACAGAAGAGGTGTCAGCTGGGCTGGGCCGTGAAGCTGTGCAGAAATCAGCCCCGGGGACCAGCGCAGAGGGAAAGAGAGCGTGTCAGGTAAAGGCAGGGCAGGGCAAGCCAGCAGTGCTGGGCTCACAGCATACTGTCCCATGAGTCAGAGCAAGTGCCCGGAGGAGAGGAGAAAAGGGAAAAGTGGAAACGTCCGACTCTTTGGGACGCCATGGACTGCAGCCTGCTGGGCTCCTCTGTCCACAAGATCCTCCAGGAAAGAATACTGGAGTGGGCTGCCATGCCCTCCTCCAGAGGATCTTCTCAACCCAGGGGAGCCCAAGGAAAGGAAGGGAGGAAGCCAAAGGCATCTCTGCATTCTGCAGACCGCAGGACGTGGAAGGACAAATCCTCCCAAACTTCAACTTAGCAACCAGAGGCCAGAGCTGTGAACACTTCTAACAGCCCACCGGCCCTCAGTGAGTTTCCTCGTTCACACAGCAGGGCTGGACCTTCACTGCCATAAATCTGCACCCAGTACAGAGGGCTCCGGAGGCTCTCCTCCTCGCCTCGGGAGATGGCAGATCAGAGCCGACCCGGGGTCAGGGCCACGGTCAGGAGGCAAGAACACTTCTGGGATTCTGTCCCAGGAAATCGTCTGAAATGCACGCAGCGCACACTGAGGTGCCCACAGCCAACTTCATCATCAAAAAGTAGCAACAAAACCATTTCCTTATTGTGGGATAAGTCAATGATTCACAGGATGGAATACCACCACTAAGATATCAATGTGTGTGAACAATTCATTTTTAATCATGTGAGAAAATGTTTTCAATAAGTAAAAAAAGAAAAAAAAAAGCAGGATATCAAGCTGTAGTGATAACACACATTTTTATGGATAAAATTCAGAGAAAGTCTGTAGGGAAATACAGTAAAGACGACAATCAATAGCCAGGTGTAAAAGTGGAAAGGACAAAAATAAAATGATGAACATAAAAAGTCAAAATTTTCCTACATATTACTAAACAAATAGAAGCTTTGGGAAAACATGTAAAAGAAGGTTTACCATTAAAAACAAAAGGCAAAAACCTCCCAGAAGAACACGCCCGTTTCGCAGACACCACCGGTGTGGACGCCACACATGCAATCTGAAACCTGCACTGCAGGGTGGCCTGATGGGGAAGCTCAAACTGTTGGGAGGGGAGCTTCTTCGAATTCTAGAACAATAACAAAGCTGAAAAGAAAGATATTTAGATTTTAAGAGCTAAGTGTTCCAGATCTCTTTATTACTCTTTTAGATTCACAATCTAGCGCTCATTCACTTAAAGGGATTTACTGAACCCCTACTAAGCGCTTGCACTGGCCAGGAAAACAGAACCAGAACGAATAAGCCGCGTAAGATGCAGCCCCTGCCTTCAGCCTGCAGGAAGCTCAGGGTGAGGGGCTGCAGAGGGGGCGGGTGCCTTCAGCCTGCAGGAAGCAAACGGTGAGGGGGCTGCAGAGGGGGCAGGTGCCTTCAGCCTGCAGGAAGCTCACGGTGAGGGGGCTGCAGAGGGTGTGGGTGCCTTCAGCCTGCAGGAAGCTCACGGTGAGGGGGCTGCAGAGGGTGTGGGTGCCTTCAGC
Organism: Oryx dammah; assembly: GCF_014754425.2. Lineage (NCBI taxonomy): Eukaryota > Metazoa > Chordata > Mammalia > Artiodactyla > Bovidae > Oryx > Oryx dammah. The sequence goes on along the minus strand of NW_024070187.1, from coordinate 111,999,844 downwards.
CTGCAGGAAGCTCAAGGTGAGGGGGCTGCAGAGGGTGTGGGTGCCTTCAACCTGCAGGAAGCTCAGGGTGAGGGGCTGCAGAGGGGGCGGGTGTTATCGCAAAACAAGACCATGGACTGTGGAACCAAACGAGGGGGTCTGGGGTGGGAGGACAGCTGATCAGAGGAGGCTCTCCAGAGGGACAACGGGAGTTTGCCAGCACAGCAGGCCAAAGTGCAGGGTAACCCACGCTGGCTCAGAGGACTCACTTCTTTTGTTCTTGGCTGAGTCGCACGGCTTGCAGGGTCTTAGTTCCCCGACCAGCAACAGAATGTGTGTGCCCTGCTTTAGAGGCACAGAGGCTTAACCACTGGACCATCAGGCGAGTCCCCGGAGACTCTACGTCACGCTTCATCACGTGTTGTCTCTGTTACTCTAAGTCACGTTTTGGTAGGGTTTTGTGGCTGTGGCATAGGACGGGGGTGGGATGCAGAATGCTCCCTGGGTCATGTCAAGCACTTAGGTGTTGATGCCGCAGATGGCGAGAACTACTATTTAAGCAAGAGGGTGCCAGAGCATTCAACGTATAGGCCCCAGGCATTACTTCTTATGAAGAAAGGGGATCAAGAAAAATGATTCAGGAAAATGGCCGGCCAAGGCTACTCGCTCTTCACCAAACCCACTTCCTCATTATCCAGGCACTGGCCCGTTTCCCAGCCTCCCTCACAGGTGTGTGTGGCCACGAGTCGAGAAAAACAGCCGGCCAGGGCTCAGAGGTCACACTGCCAACATCCACTGGATCACCGAAAAACCAAAAGAGTTCTAGAAAAACAGCTACTTCTGCTTTATTTGACTAAGCCAAAGCCTTTGCCTATGTGGACCACAGCAAACTGGAAAATTCTTAGAGAGATGGGAATATCAGACTACCTGACCTGTGTCCTGAGAAATCTGTATCTAGGCACTGGCCAATTTCCCAGCCACCAGCCCCCCACAGGTGCGTGTGGCCACGAGTCGGAGCACCAGCCAATAAGCTGTGAGTGGAGTGATCTGCACCCCCTCAAGTGTGTGCTCCCCAGGAAACCCCCCCACACGCAGCGCGCTCAGACTCTGCCCCCTCTCCGGCTCGATGCAAAGAAGCCTGGAGTCCTCAGGTCGCAATCGACAGAGCCCCGAGATGGAGAGGACATGGGAGAGAGTGGAAATAAATGGAAATAAACCTCTGCTGTGTCTGAGTCTTCAAATAAATTTCAAGTTTGTTACAGCATCTAGCATTCACCTAAGCAAATACGTACTTATGTCTTCTCCCCACAAACTCTGAAAGTGAAAAATGAAAGTGAAGTCGCTCCATCGTGTCTGACTCTTTGCAACCCCACGGACTGTAGCCTACCAGGCTCCTCTGTTCACACGATTTTCCAGGCAAGAGCACCAGAGTGGGTTGCCATTTGCTTCTCCATAATCTCTCACCACCACTCAATTTCTTCTGCCTTAAAAACAACTGCTGTCAAAGGAACTTCTAAAAAGAATGACACCTGTTCATTCCAGGGTAAAGACTCAGAGTATACAGTCAGGTGCGAGGGTGGGGGCTGACCGGGAAACATTCTTTCTCGTCTAACTGGCCGCTTGCCCTCTTCTTCCTCCTCATACTAGGCTCTCTTCCACCTGTGAACAACAACAACAACAAAAACATGCCACCCACCATCCCGTAAACACGAATGCTGCCTACCATCCGGCCAGCAGCTACTGCAGAAGACCCTCTGGTGCGCCCTGGGGGGGTTCAGGGTAGAGAGAACCAGACGACTGGCCCTAGATAGTTAAGGGATGGTTTCAATCAGCACAGACTCTTGCATCTTCCCATATGTAGAAAAGCTCTAAAACCATTAACATGAGACATCTGCTTTCTGTGATCAGCAATAATCTTTTGTGTTTGACTACAAGTTGTTTCTTTCCCCCATCAAAAAACTCCAGACCCTGGCTCCTTGTTTATCTCTCTGGAACAGTCAGTCCATCAGAGCTATCAGAGAGGCTGCCTTCCCGGGCTATGGTCTGCAGGAATGCCACGGAATGAAACAAAATTCTCAGTTTTGGGGTGGTGCACTTTTTTCAGTCGATACAGCCCTGTAGGATGTGAACTGGGAGGCAGAGCCCATGCCCTCCTGACCTTTTCCCCTGGACCTCCCCTCCTAGGCTCCCCTGGTGGCTAAAGAATCTGCCTGCAATGCAGGAGACCCAGGTTTGATCCCTGGGTTGGAAAGATCAGCGGGAGAAGAGAATGACAACTCATTTCAGTACTCTTGCCTGGAGAATTAGGAGCCTGGCGGGCTACAGGTCCATGGGGTCGCAAAGAGTCAGACGACTGGGTGACTAACACTTTCACTTCTTTCTCCTGCTAGGAAATGTATTTAACCACCCAATCCTGAAACCTAAAGGAAATGAGGATTTAATTCTAAACCCTAGTTTTCAGACCCCTATAAACATTCACTCTTCCCTGTAACACTGTACACAGAGCTTGAATTCTAAAAGCCTCTGGCTGGAAGCAAAGGGGAATGAATGGGAAAGTGGACTGTGGCGGGGAGGTGGGGGGGTCACCATGGCCATTAGGCAAATCTGGATGACTCATCACTCCTCCATATATAGGCTTACAGGAATCCCAAGACAAACCACAACAACTCACAACAGAATCAGAAGTGGAATTGAAACAGCTCTCCCTTACAGACCCAGCTCAGTTAACGTAAACAGGAACTAGCTGACCTGATGTGGCAATCCAGCAAGACGCACACATGAAAAACGCAGACGGCACAGCAGAGTTTAACTGTCAGCTACATCGAGTGTCCAGGGTGCGCAGCCGCTTTAAAACAGGCGCTACTCACGGTGGGAAACCAAGCCAGACGGGGTTAACTGCTCTACCATTCCACTGGCATTCTTTAAGTAGAACAGCTCTTATACTCAACTGGGCAGAGGGAAGTTTATCTCTGAGCAGTGAGTAGCTGGCAGCTGAAGAAGTGTGTTGCAGGGATGGGCCAGCCTGTGGCTCCTCTGTGCCCTTGTGCCCCCCCCCACCCCAGGGTCCTGACCTGCACACTGAGCCACCCTCCCAGGCGACCATAACTTCAGTTTCCATAAAGACGCAGCACGCGCCTTCCCAATAGTGCCAGGGCGCTGGGGGTGCGGCATCAAGTCAGGAAGCCAAACCAATCTTGCAAAGAACAAAGACATTCTCTTCATCCCCCACTCCCCAAAACTACCTTTCCTGCGGCTGAGGAATCGCTAAAGACATGAACGCCTTGCAGAAGCCAGGGCAGAAATGGTGCAGAGGAATCAGTGCGGCCCATTCGGGTTACCAGAACACGGTCCGGTAACTGAGCAGGGCAGATACAGAGCCGCTCCTGATCACTGGCTCCAGCACTCTGGAACAAAAAGTCCCTGCCCGCCCCCACCTGAGGCCAACAGGCCTGTCAATGTCAGCACAGAACAACAAGCAGCTGAACGGCTTTCTTTCCTCAGGTATAGACTGGTTTCCTAATCCTCAAACGGGAAGGAAGCAGATCATCAGACCCAGCTGGGATTTCCCAGAACACCATCCTGTTCCCGCGAGTTCCTCCACCTAACAGAGAACTAGTGTGACCACACAAAACCAGCCAGTGGCCTGACTTTAATCAAGCCATCATCATGTGCAAGAAATGCATCGGGTTCGGCCTCCAGGACCAACAGAACCCCTTGCCTCTCTTTTTTTGCAGGCTTCCCTTGCCTGCTCATTTCTTGGGCAAGCTGGCGCTTCCGAGCATTCCTTCACTCATTCGCTTACTCAAGCAAGAAGCAGGGAAGAAATTCCTGATAAATTCTGGAGAGGGCGCAGCACTGACCACCATGCCAAGCACTGTGTGTCGCCTGGTTATCGCCACATCAGAGACAAGGAGACCAGGGTTCAGGAAAGCGAAGCCCAGGGCCCGCCCCCAGCCCAAAGGGCAGGTCAGACAGTCACGTCTCTGGCTCCACCACTGCACTCTCTGAACCGCCCCCTCCTCGAGTCGCTGGAGGGACAACAGACACCTCAGAACACCCCTCGGAGGGGCGGGCTCCCCGCTTCGGTATCGAGGATTCTGAACCTCATCCCAGAGCTCACAGGCAGTGTCAGACCAGCCTCAGGTGAGACCCTCACCACGCGGCAGGTGGCTCTTGCCCCTCCCCTCCTTCCAGAGGAGGAGGCAGGCCCCCTGTCTGCTCACTCCCTCTCCACAGGGTCCTGGGGATGGCTCCTTCCACAGGCTTCCCTGGGCTCCACACACCTCCCTACTGACTCACTTGTTTTACAACCACCACGTGCTACTTTCACACGTGATAACAGAGGCTTAAAGTCAAGTCAGAGATGTCATCTGGACCACTTAGACCAGCGCTGGACAACACAACGCCCCACAGTGCCGGGAACATATAAATCCAAGCCATCTCATATGGCAGACACCGGCCACGTGCGGCTACCGAGCACTGGAATGTGGCCAGTGGCACTGAGGAGCCAAAGTACCTATTTTAATTCAATTTAAACAACTACTCGTGGCTGTGGCCAAGAGGCTGGACAGTGCAGGTCTGGGGTCCAGCATTAAGCGCCACAGGGCACCTCAGGTGAAGGCTGCACAGGCTGCCGTGGACCAGGGACGGGGAACCCACCGCACCGGCTGCCTCTTGGGGAGGTGGGGAAAGGCCAGCGGAGCCCACACACGCCAGAGACGTGGCTAGTCCCCGCCAGCCTCCGAGCCTGCCGCGGCCTCCCTCATCTTGCGCAGACCTCTGTTCACCTGCCCCTGCTCAGCGAGGCCCTCCCTGACTCCTCTATTCCAAATGGGCCCCCAGCCCGGCCTTCCACCGCCCCATCCCTCTCCCCAGACTGTGCTTCTGATCCCCGACCAGCAGCTCAAGCCTGACACGGAGCATCTCTCACAACCTGCGGTCACAAGAAACCACAAGGGCCCCATGGCACTTTCTGGGGGAAGGCTGTTGGCGGCGGCACCCCAGCACTGGGCCCCCACAGGTATCCACGGAGGAAATGGAGGACGGTGAACTCAGCGACTTGCAAGCATCTCCTGGGTTCTGACCGGGTGCCAGCATGGGAGGGAGATGGAGTCCCCTCGGGGGCACCCATCAGTGACACCCCACAATGGCAATGCCATAGCAACAGCAGGGAACCGAGGAGCCTCCACCCCTCCCTGGGGACCTCGGAGAGTCTTCTCGTTCAGTGTCCAGAGCACCAGGGGCAGACGTGGGACATCCTCTAGGAGGGGTTGGCAGGTCCGTGGGGGGACAGGGGCGACCCGCAGATGAGACAGTTCCTCTTGCTGGATGGACTGCCACACACATGGGACACGGCCCTGCAGAGCGCCCTGCCGACGGCGCGGAGGCGGGGACTGGGGGCGTAGAAGGCAGAGCTGCCGAGGACGACGGCGCCCTCTGACGCCAGCGAGGGCTGCGGGCAGGTTTCTCCAGCCGAGCCCACTCTAGCCCTGGAAAGGACAGCTGCTGTCGCGTCCCTGCATGTCTGGGCCTTTGCTGGTGTGGACCCCACGCTGCCCTCACATGGGCTCCAGCCTCTCCCACGTTCTGGGGAGTGCTGCTGCAGGGGGCCCCTCCGGACCTGGAGCAACCGGGCGATGGGCCCCCAGGAGGAGGGCAACCAAACCACCAATAGGGGCAGCTGAGGTAACACACACGAGCTCCCCCAGGGTCTCCCGTGAGCCCCCCGTGTGAACTCGAGCTCACCAGGACACACGGAAGGTCACAGAAGGCCCGTGAGGCCAGTCCCCCACGGAGGCTGGACCGGCCTTCCCGAGAGCGGGTAAGCACTGCAGAAATACTTCAGGGTGCATGCGCACAGAGAAGCATGGAGGTGTCCCCGAGCGACCAAGCCTGGACCTGGGCTACGGGGGCCAAAGGGTCTTCTCGGGCAGCAGCCGGAGGAGGGCGGCTCCCCGGAGACCAAGGACACAGACGAGGAGGGCACCTCATACCCAGCCTGTGCCGGCCTCGCTCCCACAGACGTCTCTTCGTGGCATCTCCCAGGCCGTGAGGATCACTCAGCACCAAGAGGAGACGAGCCAGGCAGGCACAGAAGGCCACACAGGCGCCTTATGAGAGAAGCCAGTCTGCAAAGGCTCTATGCCGTATGCGCACCATGAAAACCCAAGAGAGGTCAGCCGTCCCAGGGCTGAGGGCGAGAGGACAACGGGGGACGGGCCGAGGGGCTGTCAGGGCCGGAAGCGACTGGCTGGCACCGTGATGTGGGCCTGTCGTTACACGCTTGTGCAAACCCACGGAATCTGCTGCGCGGAGAGTGAACCCTCGTGCAAGTGAAGGCCTCGATGCTGCTGATGGTGGGTGAGGCAGGGGAGATGCTGATGGCGCGGGGCTGCACACGTTGAGGCGGGGAGGTTCATGGGATCGCTGCTTAATCGTGCAGTGAACCTACAACTGCCCTGAAAGATAAAATCGACCTTTGAAAAAATAAACATGTTGATTAAAACCTACATTTGCACATAGAAAAACAGTCCAGCAGCCCTGAAAGCAACGGAGTCGTCTATGTGCTGAACAGGAGAACTCCCGGACCCCGGTGGCTGCGTCCAGCCTCCACATCTGTGCCCACGCCCAGCTCCCCAGCTGGCCCCAGCCGCCGCCTCCATCTGAGCTCCAGAGCCAGCTTTGTGGAGGTAACACCGGGAGCAGTGCCGGAGTCCGCTCCTTTCTCTCACACGGTCAGCGTCTACTCTCCAAGAGTGAGCAGAAAGAGAACAAAGGCAGAACCAAAGGTTTCCCCAGCAAGTAAAGAGAAACCAGCCCCACAGTGCTGCTCCCCCACCTCTCACCCAGCTCTCTGCCCTGGTGCAGAAAACCCACCGCAGAACCGCGGAGCTCGCTGCTCCAGCCTGCCTCCTCCCGTCCCCGAGGCTTTGCCCGGGGATGCTTCGCCCAGGCCCTCGCTGAGTCACGGGGTCAGCCCGCAGCTCCCTGGCACCAGCACCCTGGGCCCAGCGGATCACGCCCTGCCCCTCCGCCGGGCTTCCGCCTGGCTTCCCGCCCCCGCCCGCCACCTCCTCTCCCCAGGCCTCTCAGCCCTCAGGTGCCCTGTCACTCCTTGATGAGCGGTAACGTCACCTGTTCCAAACTCCCCACGATGCCAACAACTCCAAACTTGAATCTCCTGCTCAGACACAACTACCCAAGCCCGGGTGTCCCTGCCATCACTGCGTGCAGGCTCAGGCCCACCCGGGACCGGGCCCCACCGACCTTGCTCATGACCCCCTTCACGGCTCACTCGGTCCATCACACTGGCTCCCCGCTGCTCCTCTAATGCACCAGGCCTGCCTGCGCCCTTCCTCAACCCAAGTGGCTCCGCTCCCAGGTGTCTGCGCTCATGGTCTTCCTGACGCACTTCAAGTCTCTGATAGAATCTCCCCTCCTCGTCCCTCCGAGAAGCACGGCTTCGCTGGGCATTCTGACCGTTTCGCAACCCGTCTTCTCCAGTGCCCCGTCCCTCCCACTGCCTCTACTCTCTCATTTTCTTCACAGTGCTTATCACGGTTTCATTCATTTATTCACTGTGAGTATTATCTGCCCCTGGCCACTAGAATACTGTCTAAGCTCTCTGAGGACAAAGGTCCTTGTTCCGTCCAGAAATGAATCCTAAGCACCTAGAATGGTGTCTTGGCAAATGGCAGATGCTCACTAAGTATCCCTGGGAAGGACGGACAATGAGAAACACAGGGCCTAGCATGAGGCTTGGTCCACTGCAGGCACTCGATAAAGAAATTATCATGCCTGTGCTTTGCTGGCAAAGCAAACCCACAAAGCCTAGCAAAGCACAAGGAGGCAACACACCCTCAGCAGAGCCAGCTGTCCTGTCCGAGCCCAGCTGTGTCCCAACAGAGGGCCCGCCAGATGCTCCCGCCCGCATCTGCGAGCAACCCTGTCGGCTGCACCCTCGCCACACCTGAGGGCAACCTCAGACCGAAGCGCAGGGGGAGCGAGAGAAACATCTCTGGTCAAGGCCAATGATGACCTCCCAGGTGTCGCAACCACGGCTGGTGAGAGCTGAGCTGTGTAACCGGGGCTGGAAAAGCAAAGCGCAGGCATTCCACAACCGAGGGAGCTGAGCTACTGCAAATCCATCCAGTGCAGGAATTCACATCGGAAGACAGAAAACCCTGTGGCGAGGGAGCCAGGGTCAACATGTGGCTGGGAAAGCACTGCCACAGAGCAGGAGGACAGGACTGGGCACACTGGAGACCCCGGCAGATCTCTCACTGGCAACCACGGAGACCACCTATGGGGCGCCCTGCCTGCTGGAACCTCCCCTGCTTCTCTCAGGCTCAAGGCTGAGGCGGTGCCAGGTCTAACCTCTCTGCCGAGATCTCCCCGGCCCGGAGCCCGAGCCTCGGGACTCAGAGCTGAACCGGGCCCACTCCACGCTCTGGAACACGCGGTCTAGGGCACCTCTCCTCTTTCTCTCCCTGCCCCAGTCCCACATGTGCACCGGGGCGGGAAGCCGGGGCGGCGCAGGCCCCTGCGGCGTCACGGGCGGGTGCTCAGTCTCGACCTGAGGGCTGGGAGGCGCCCGAGGGAGTGAAGCGCCCGCTGCGCGCCCAGTGTGCTCAGACCGGGGCACCTGCCTCTTCCGGGCTCTGCTCTCTCTCCTGGAGGCAGCCCAGCAGCCCTGGGCACACCTCTGTGTTCCTCCCTGTGGAGCCTACATGCTTCGAATCTGGGGTCTCCACGTGCTGTAGTCCCCAGAAGCCCCACCCACTCTGGGCTCCACCACCTTCCCGTCTCCTCTCCCAGCTCTGCGCTCCATCCTGAGCACCTCTTGTCAAGGCGCCTTCCCAGAAATGCTGTGCCTCTCCCCACTCCCTTGACTTTGCCAGAGAGCGCCGGGAGGCACCTCCAGAGGCCTGGGGGCACATCAGCCCCTGAGTCTCCCCTGAGGGATCTGCTGCTGCACTCCAGCCTCTTTCCAAGCCCTCATCACACTGCGCAGCGCAGGGACTCACACGGCCGCCTGCAGTGTGTCTGCCCATCTCCGTGCCTTCCAGCCTGGCACCGGGGCTCAGCACCTTGACCGGAGCGCTGCGTTCACTTTCAGAAGAGCTCTGAAAGGCGGATACCCTCAGCTCCTCTGCAACAAGGACACTAGGCCCCAGAGAGGCTCAGGGCCTGGCTCCCCCAAGACCCCAGCCCAGCAGACAGGAGAGCAAGAGAGCGCCCATCACTGCTTCTTCCAAGCACCACAGCAGTGCGTGTGCACACACGCACACACACACAAGTACACACGCCCCAGCAGCTCAGATATACAGTAGGCGTTTTCTGTGTATCACTAGTGCTAGATCGAAGTCATCAGGAATACAGGCAAAGTATTAAACAGATCGCTGCTTATTAAACAGTGATTGATACTATTGACATTAATATTGATATTATTATAATCACTGCTTAGTATTAAACTGGGAAGCTGCTGTATAGACAGGGAGCTCAGCTTGGAGCTCTGAGATGACCTCGAGGGGTGGGATCGGGAGACGGGAGGGGTAGGGGGGAGGCTCCAGAGGGGGCGGATATACAGATATGCATGTAGCTGGCTCACTCTGCTGCAGAGCAAAACCTAACACAACACTGTAAAGCAATCATCCTTCAGTTAAAAAGAATGCTGGCAAGTGGATGCTACAGGGAGGTCTTAGCTACAGTGTTACACCTCAGTTTACTGACACTAATTCCAACAGGGTCAAAGCGGTACAGGCAATAAGTAAATAAATAGACACTGACAGGCCTGCCGTGGGCCAGGCGCTTCACAGACATATACATTTCCTCCCTTTAACCCCAGCAACCTTCTGAAGCATGAGCTTCTGTTTCCCAGAAAAGAAGCCTAAGCTCTGAGTCCAAACCCCGGACCATCTTTGTACCCCTTGAAGCTATGCAACCACCTCTTGCGGCAGTGTCCTCCCCTAGGGGAGAGAATTATCACAGTAGTCACCTGAATCCACTGGTTTTCAGCGCAGGATACAGAAATCACTCTAGGAATTTTAAGCAGAAAGGGATTTAACTCAAGGAATTAGACGACTTCCAGTGGCTGTTAAGGGCTGAAGCGGCTGGCTCTAAACTGGGGCCCCAGGAATGGCTCCCTGAACGATACAGGACTGACGCACCAGGGGAGTGGTCACATACGAGCTGCCGTGGGAAGGACTGAGTTCGAGGGAGCGACAGGGTCACCGTGACGGGGGCCACCGCGACGGGATGCGGGTCGCAGCCGCTGCCACGCGGTCAGGCAGTGGACGCTGGGCAGTGCTGCAGGCGAGGCTCACATCTCTGTGACACCAGTAGACAGGAGGACACAGCCCAAAGGGGAAGAGAAACGGTCTCCACCTAACTTCCGCCTCCTGTCTTTCATAAACGGGGCCTGATTCCTGCCGGGAGCCCCAGCTGCAAGCGACCCAAGAAATACACGTCTTTAACTCTCAGGCTTCCCCAGGGCAGGAAGGTCCCCTAGGAGGATGAACAAGCCAGCCCACAGGAGCTAACACCCACCCTCTGCCTGCGGTAGTTGAAGATCAAACCAAGTGGCCGCACAGAGGGGCTGAGAACGGCGCCTGGCGGGCCCTGCACTCTGCCTGCTCCCCCCGTGCCAGGGCTCCGGCTGCCACGTGTCTCTGGTTCCCGCTCACCTCCCTAATCAGAAAGCTAGCAACAAATGTGTTCCTTAGCACTGCTCAGGTTGCCTTTCAAATGAACAAATCCCAAAGGCCTAGACCAGTAAAGGAACTAAAATTTCAGTTGCGCACGCTCACGCCGAGTCAAAGTGCCCAAACAAAGATTTAGTTCTCTTAGGCCAGTGGTTGCGAGCTTTTTCACACAGCAGGCCCTTTTTAAAAAGAGCAAGCTGAGGTGAAACCCAACAAAAGCAAGAGAGCAGGCCCAGGAGCCCACACGCTCCACTGGGTGTGTGCTCTGCCCAGAGCTGTCCCTGCGTGACCTCGTCTCATCCCCACGCCCACTCTTTACAAGAGGTACAGTCAACCCCTGTCACCCAGCACACCCTGGGATCACAGAGGTTAACGAAGTTTCTGGAGGCCACACCGGTCAAAAACGGCCGAGTGGAGGTTGAAACTGGCGTCGGAGCAGCGCTGGCTCTCGCCCACCAACGCCACCTGTCTCCACCTTCGAGTCACGACTCGGTGCCAGGGCAAACCGCACACAGCGCACCGCTGAGGTGCTCCTGGCCAGGTCGGGAAGCAGAGCAGAAAAACGCATTATTACAGTCCTTTAAACCCAGCCAGGTGCCCCACGCCTCCTGGCCACCCCACAGGTGGTTCCCTCTGCTCCACGTGGGCACTTGGTGCGCTCCTTTCATCCTTCGAATGCAGTGCCAGCCCCTCGTCTAGGCAGGGGACGCGCCGATCCCCTCTCCTGAGAGCTTCACGAGGGGCTGCGCAAAAGGAGATGGACGTGGTCAGAGCTAATCTCCACCTCCCAGACCGGAGCAGAGCTGTGGGCCTGGGCCTCCCAGACACCCCAGCCCTGTCTCCCGCAGAAGGCAAGCGCGTGGCCCGACTCTCTCGTGGTGCTGCCAGCTCTCTAGAGGAAGACTCTGACTCGCTCTGGGCTCAGAGGATCCCTTAACACCATCCCTCTCGTCTACACAAGATGAGGATCCTGCTCAAAACATACCACAGCAGTGGAAGGCCACCAACACTTAATAATAACTTCAAGTGGCGTGAAGAAGCAAAAATCTTTCAGTCATGTCCAACTTTTTGTGACCTCACGGACTATACAGTCCATGGAATTCTCCAGGCCAGAATATTGGAGTGGGTAGCCCTTCCCTTCTCCAGCGGCTCTTCCCAACACAGCGACTGAACCAAGGTCTCCCGCATTGCAGGTGGATTCTTTACCAGCTGAGCCACAAGGGAAGCCCAAGAACACTGGAGTGGGCAGCTTATCCCTTCTCCAGCGGATCTTTCCAACCTAGGAACGGAACCGAGCTCTCCTGCACTGCAGGCAGACACTCTTTACCAACTGAGCCACAAGGGAAGCCCTTAAATGAAGTAAATCTATTAAAATACTGAATCAATGAAAGTAATATTGTAAATCAACTACACTTTAATTAAAAGAATACATACAAAACATTAGTAAATTTCCCACAAAGAAGCAATTAAATACCAACATTTGCAGCATGCTAGCTCAGTCGTTCTCAACGGCTGGGTGATTTTGCCCACCTCTCCTACCCCGCCTGCCCTGGCCCTCTGGGGACACCCCCAACGGCTGAGGGTCTTCCTGGTGGCCACACTGGAAAGGTGCTGGTGAAAACTAGCGAGTAGAGGCCAGCAGCCTTCAATGGACAAGGCAGGCTCCACCACAAAGACTCACCCCTCCCAGAGTACCAGCAGAGCCAAAGTGGAGAAACCCCAATTCTTTCCATTAACGGACTGATCAAAGCAAAGCACAATACGTGGACAAGAACCACAGAACGCGCCACAAAACCTATTTTTAGAAATGGTCATATTTATGCCAGCATCACTGACAACTTCTACTTGCAAGCACCAAAAGGTCCTGGACGCTCTATCTGTTCGAGCTCTAAGCCTGCTCGGTAGTTTTATGCCCCTGAAGGCTCAGAGACGTGAGGTAACTTGGCAAGGTCCTATAGCTATTAAGTAGGAGAGCTCACACTGAACCCAGCCAACCTGACCCCTTTACCAGCACTCCTGACTTCAGCACCCCCGCCAACATGCACGCACGCATGCACGTGCACACACACACGCCGAGACCCATGCCCCCCGCCCCGCTGTGTGTCCATCTTCCCCGGGGGGCAGGGACTATCTCTCAGCTCAGGGTGGAGCCGGCAACAGAGGTGCTCACTGCAGCCTGTGTGAAAAAAGGGGCAAAGGCGCAGACAGGAGCCGGCCTGGCTTCCTGGCGGGGGGGTGGGGTGGGGGGTGGGGTGTTCCCCGGGAGTGCGCCCTCATCAGGCGGTCGGGGCGCCCGCAGGCCAGCCCCCCAAGTGCCCGGCTCCCTGAGCGCCTGCCTGCACGCCCCAGTCTCCTGACTGGCCTTCCCCCACACCGCCCGCGTCGCTGCCCACAAACGCTGTGGAGAGTAGATTTGGTGAGGAACAGGAGAACAGGCGACCCGGGCTCCAGGCGGGGAGAGTGGAGAAGCAGGATGACTTGGGGGCCCAGTCCAGCCCCAGCCCTGCCTGCGACAGAAACACACACAGTCCACCATCCTCTGCGTGCCCGCTGTGGGCCAGCCCTCTCCGTAACTCACCTGTAAAACGCTTAGTGGTTCCCGAATATTTTTGGCACAGAACTGCCACCCTTTCTCCCCTCTGGGATTATAGGCTGAAACTCTTCCCTAATACTCAAGAGTCTGGCACAAAAAAATTTGTGCTACAAATTTTGTGCTACTACATTTGGGCCATGAGATCACACATCTTGACTCATCTGTCATTAATATTCCAAAGGTACTTAATACTGGCTCCTCATCACAGTATCACAGTCCTCAAAAACAAGGGTAAGGAGACAAGAAGTAAGAAATAAAACAAACAGGAGATGTCTGATTTTCATGGCACAAAGCTGAGAAAGATGTTCAAGAAATGACCTGCAGTGACGGATGGCGTCTGCTCTCAAAGGAAAAGGGGCTCCAACACAGTGAGACAAAGGCAGCGGACCAAGCATTCACCGCCAGGACGCCCACAGCAAGCAACAGGCTCTCCAAGCCTGCTCTGTCTGGGTCTGCACCAAGCCTCACACACGGGAGCCCACCACGCCCCTAGACCAGCGACGAGGCGGTCTCATCATATCCACTGTGGAGATGAAGAGGCTGACGTGGAAAGCAAATAATGACAATGCAGGTAAGAGGACATAAACCGAACATCAACGACGTAACAGGCAGCCTGTGCCAGGCACTTACCACTGCTGTTTTAGAGACAAAAAGACTCAAGAGATGTGAAGTACCTTGCTCAAGGTCACACAGCGAGAACACAGCTGCAGGTCTGCTGAACTCCAAAGCTAAGCTCCTTCCTCCATGCTGCTACCCAGCCGCCTCTATTTTCGAGCCAGGCTTCCCAAATCTGCCAAGAACCCCAGGGGATTCTAAAAACCCATCTCCAAGGCATTCTCCCCGAGACTCTGATCCTGGAGACCTGGGCTGGGCCCTGAAGAGCCATATTTAACAGGCACCCAGATGGTATTCGGGCTTCCCTTGTGGCTCAGCTGGTAAAGACTCCGTCCACAATGTAAGAGACTTGGGTTTGATCCCTTGGTTGGGAAGATCCCCTAGAGAAGGGAAAGGTTAACCACTCCAGTATTCTGGCCTGGAAAATTCCGTGGACTGTATAGTCCGTGGGGCCACAATGGGTTGGACATGACTGAGCGACTTTCACAGATGGTATTCACAAACAGGGAAAGTTAGAAACTCTGATCTGAGCAAAGGGGACGATGTGGCTGCTCGAATGTGAACCGCAAAACACTGCTGGAGGGGACCGTGGGTGTCCCCAACAGTTTCTGGGCTCCTCCACTGAAGGGGATTGTGGAGACACTGAGGTCTGGAGCCGGGAATTTTCCTGGGCCTAGAGCAGTACCCGTTGACGGGTGCATCACAGAGAAGAGGTGCCCCGTGAAACCAGAGCCTATGTCAGGGAACCTTCTCACTCAGGACTGGACTCAGGCTCATGCAAGATGACCCCTCACTTTGGCTGATGACACAGCTGAGGCAGCCATAAGCGGACGTGAGTGCCCACGGCCACAGAGGTCTCCAGCTGACCCAGCCAGCACATCACGCCATCTTGAAGGGACGCCCAGCACCGCAAAGTGCCCAGCGTGGGCTCCGCGACAGGCGCGCACAAGGCAGCTGGGGCGACCCCAGAAGCAGGCCCAGCCGCCCGGTCCTGGCTCCTGCCCTCCAGAGAGCCACTGGCGAGCCGACGGCCACTCCAGGCCCGCTCTCCAGACCCCCGGCACCTCCTCGCAGTGCTCCACAGTGCGGGAGCTTGTGCCTGCCTGTGTGACTGACTGACTGTCCCCTCCCCACCACCATCGGTCTGCAAGCCCCCCAGAGTCACAGCCACGTTACTCCTGCACTTCTGGTCGAGAGCAGAGCCCAGGACACGCACACAAGACGCACGCCGAACGTAAACATGAGGCACAAGAGACGGGCAGGTGCTGCAGGAGCTGGTGGGGAGCCATGCGGAGCCTGGCACCCCCGGCTCAGTGCCCGGCTGGTGGGCCACCCTGGGGAAGGGGAGTGGGGTGCACGGCCCGCTCCTAGCACAGGCGGGAACGTGGGTGGCGGGGAGGGGCGGTGGTCCTGCACACCTCAGCAGGAGGCCCAGAACAGATGCGGACAAAGGAACATGGCCACGCCGGAGCGCAGGGGACACGCCCAGGGCTGCCCAGACACACCAGCCCTGGGTCACACCAGCGGGGCCTGGGGTTACTAACTTGATTATCACCCTCACCAGCACCTCCGTTTGGCCCAGGAAACTCCGGTTATCAGCATGAAGGGCCCCGTGGAGGATACAGCTGACAAAGGGTGCTGACTTAGTAATGATGGCCACTCACAGGCCACCCTCAGCCACAGCACGTCAGAGGCCGGCAGCCAGGAAGCGGCAGGAGACTGTGCGCGTGAGCCAGGGCCTCAGGAGTGACAGCCAGCAGCAAGGGGGCAAACCGCAGAGTCGCCAACACGCCAGGCCTCAGCCCACAGGATGCCGGGCTGCTGGGGGCAGACGGCCTGGCTATCTGTATAACAGCATCTGCCCAGCGGGCAGGAAACACGCCACATGCTTCGGACGGAACAACAAGGCCACGAGTCTGAGCTGAAGAGCCTGGCTCCGCTAGAGAGACACAGACCACATTACCTGGTAAAGAAGTGACTGAACGGTCCCAGGAGTCTCAGCTTCCTCCCCTCCTCCGTTTCAACGGCACAGTCCTGCCGGAGGTCACGGGTCTCCCTGGTGGAGCTCAAGGTGACGTCAGTGAACTGCGGGTCATCGTCGTTCTCCAGGGTCACGATGGCACTGGAGCTGCTCGTGACCACGAGGTCCAAGATGTCCTCATTGCTGACGGACAGTGTGGTGGACAGCTCCGTGCTGAGGCTGGACACGCTGCACACAGAGACATTGTCGCTGCGCTGCAGGGCCTGGGAGGCGGGGCTGTAGAGCTTCACTGAGTCGTAGCCTGTCCTGGGGAACGTGGAGGACTTGCGCACGCTCTGCTCCCGCTCGGCGCCGGCGGGGGCCGGGGGCGCATAGGAGGGCAGCGGGCAGGCGCTCTGGCAGGCGCGCTCAGGGACGATCTCCGATTCAGACGGCTTCCTCCTCACGTGGACCACGCTGCAGGGGACAGGCTCCGGGTTGCCGATCTCAAGGGTAGGAATGCCCGAGTCCACCGACTTAAGGCTGTGCCGATCCTCTAAAGCACTGAGTCTCAGCTTGGGCCCATACTCGGGCAACGAGAGGGACCTGGGCGCCTTGAGAGTCAAGTGTTGCAGGCTCTGAATGTGGTTTCCTGGTCGGCCGTCCAGAATGCCCATCAAGGCTACGCCATTTGCAGAGGTGGAAAGGTTTCCATCAGTCATCTTGGTCCAAGGAAAAACTACGGGAAAAAAACAACACAAAAATGGAAATATAGACAGTGGATATAAAAGCCAAAGGTGCAACTCCTCTGGGGTTCAAATGTTCTGGCACCCCCTTTTAAAAGAGGAATCCTTGAAAAATAAAATTTAAAAAAGCCCTACATACCAAAGTATTAATTCAGGACCAGAAGCTAGAGTTCTAACATACGACTATCACGATATTATAAAGTACCGCACGAATCACAACTGGGAGCAGGAGGACCGTGCCCAGCAGAGCAAAGGGGTCTTGTCCTCCGCGCTTTCTAAATGACGAGCACGTGACACCTGTCAAAAGTATGTGAGCTCATAACCCACACACAAGTCAAGGCGCAACACGTGTGAACAGCATAAAAATCAAGACATCTCCATCAGGACAGAAAACGAGATGGACCAGGTACGCCAGGTGCAATGAGACGGCCCGAGACGCAGGTAAGCGGTGCTCTCCATGGAGTTTCAGTCACCCTACTCGAGTCTCCACGGCAGGGCATGCTGTCCGCTTCCCCACGGACGAAACTGAGGCTCGGGTTCAGAAAAGGCTCCAGGCCACGCTGTCACTTGGCGGCTCAGCTGGGATCTACACGGTTGGCCCCCAAACCAGCCACACCCAGGGGACAAATGGCTCTGTTTGGGGCTATAAAACCCAGGTCAGAAGGCTGGTTCAGTGAAGAAGGATAATCGAACCTGGAGGAAACACCTGATGGGGAGAGTCCGAGCTGCTGGTGACACAGAGGCCCTGCCTACGGCCTCAGTCTCAGGCGGGGATAAGGGGGTGAGAGGCGCAGTCCTCACGGACTGAGAGCCTGGCGCGTTCCGCTGTGTTCCTTCCCACTGTTCTCTAAAATACCAAAAACTAAAGAAACCCAGTGGCGCATTTACGTCTGATCCACGGAACAGAACAACATACAGAAGGGATCTCCGGACTCAGACATGCCTGGGTTCTAACCCCAACTCCACTAGATGGCTCGGGAGAATGAAAGTGCCGCAAGAAAGGCGTCAGCAGGCACCAACCCCCGACCCCCACCTCGAACTCCCACAAGCACTCTGCGGGCGGCTGCTGTCATCAAATGGCAAGTTTTGAAGCCTCGCAGCGACACCGATAACCACTCCCTTTCGGGTGTTATTTTAGCTTCTGCAGTGAGCGTCCTGCTCCCCTTCAGGAAGCCTGGCCGGGCCTCTCAATGTCAAATTGGCAAAAGCACATTCATTAAAAGCAGACAACAGGGGAGGGTGATGCCCCTCCTCTCCAGAAACTGAAGGGGCCCGGCACGCAGCACAGCACTGGAGCAAAGATAGAGATAAGGAGCAAAGCCAGAACGCACAGTTCAGGGACAGACCAAACTGTATATGAAACCTTGAAATGTGGCCCAGTGGTAGGGAAGGACCATCTAACTGTGGTGTCGTACTAACTGGTTATCAAGTTTCCTTGGCAAGATGGAACCACATTGCACGACACCAAACCAAGACGGCAAACGAAAGGAGAGCTTAATACAAAAATGAGATCATAAAGGTGATCACACTAAGTAAAGCGTTTCCGTAACCTACAGGGCTTCCCTAGGGGCTCAGAGAGTAAGGAATCTGCCTGCAATGTGGGAGATCCAGGTTCAGTCCCCGGGTCAGGAAGATCCCCTGGAGAAGGAAATGGCAACCCACTCCAGTATTCCTGCCTGGAGAATCCCGTGGACAGAGGAGCCTGGTGGGCTACAGTCCATGGGGTCGCAAAGAGTGGACACAACTGAGCGACTCACACTTTCACTTTCAACCTGCAGAGCAAGAAGGACCAAAAGGACCTGGACATCAGCTCACCACAGGGAACACATTTTAAATGCTCCGCAGTTCACGCTGCCCTGAATTCCCAGCGCTGCAGTTCCTACCTTGAGTCCCCAGCCACGAGTTCCTCCCAGGCAAGGCCATGGCGAACTGTCCCTGGAACTCTGACTTGGCAAAAATCCCAAACTGAACTACGCTGTCAAACCACAGCATTCACAACAGGAAGACAAACCTGTGTACAAACTTTAAAGTTCTAAAAAAATATTCTAATTAAAAGGAAAATACAGCAAGAAACATTTTTAGCACCTAGTTAAGAGCTAATCTTCGGCAGTGGCAAAGGTGATGGGAATTACCCAGACACCATCAACATTCCAACAGGTCACACTGACAAAAAAAAACCCATAAACACAAAAGGACATACAGTAAGCAGAGCTGAGACCCTCTGGTAGGCCCAGTGGAAACTCTCCTGACTTGCTAGTGCAGGAGACACTTAACCTTTCTGAGAATCAACTCCCCTCTGGCCCAGGAGTAAACTGGAGCAGCAGCATGAAACTCAAGGGCAGGCCTCTGGGCGGGGAGAGGAGGAGCCTTGGTGCGCGGCTCACCTCCATCTGACAGAGCAGGCGCCCTCTACTTCAGCCACATGAACAGCGGACACACACGGAAGAGGGCGGATTTAAACTGGCATTTTGACACCAGAATAGACAGGAACAGGGAGCAAGTGTGCTAAGGGAGCCCAAGGCGCCCTGCTCCTCCGTTGCCAAGAGAGAAGCCAGGGAAGAGAAGAGCAGGTGGGCTGGAGTCCGAAGCCACTGGGCGATGGCCCGCCCACAGCCTCTCCCCGCGGCCTCGGGGCCACCGGGAACAGCCCCAGGGCCCCTTCTAGGGAGAAGCTGAGGGGCCTCTGAGGCTCCAAGGGTTCCAGGTCCAGTTTAAGTTCCTGAAACCTGCCAAACAGCCTCAGAGAACAGACTGTGGAGAAAGAAACTTAAAAGGGGAAAAAGTCCTTCCGCTTGCAACATCCTCTAAGACCCAACTCCGTGAGGGCCAAGCCACCCGCCCTTAGGCGCTTCAAGCGAAGCTGGCCTCCCGACGGGGCCGCGTAGGGGGCTGCACAAAGAAAGGGCGTGCTTCCGAGCAAGGCGGCGGTGTGGACGCTGGAAGGCAGCCAGCAGGCAGCTGCCCATGGCTGGCCTCCAAGTCACACGTTTTCTCAAGACAGAGGAAGCCTCGACTCCACGGGCCAGCGCCAGCCCCGGTGACCCGTCCCCTGCCAGCCTCACCAGTCTCGGGCAGCCAGCACGCCTCTCTCAACACCCACCGCCCTGGGAACTCTGTCCCCTGCTCAGCCACCAGCACCCCGGGGGTTCATGTCCCCAGAGACAGAGCACGCCCCCAAGGCAGCCCCTCGGAGAAGCCTTCCCCACCCCCCAGGCCCTCCTCTCTCTGGGGTTCTTTGTGGCTACACCCCACCTTCAGCAGTTCTGGGGTCCCCTCCCTGCACTCCCGAGCTGCAGGCAAGGCACCTGGATGTTGATGACTGGGCAAACGCCTCCAATGGTGAAGGATGAGAAAACCTATCTGCTGAATTAAGAATTCCCGATGACTAGATTCTAGCTGCGGGCGGGCGTCAGCGGCTGTCCATCCAAGAAACCTCTGTTGGGAGCTGGGTTGTGTTTCCACAACAAGGTGGGCAGGGGAGCTCACGGAAGAGAAGCGAATGCAACCACGCTCTCCCGGCAAAGTGTGCGGACGGCAGCCCCGGCCCATGAGCGATGACCGTCCTGCGCACCGTGTCGGCTGCTAGACTAGACGGCAAGGGTTGACACGCTCGACCTTGGAAGGCTCAGGACAGCAAAACAAAATTTCCCTCTGCGCTCTTTCCTAAAGTCACACATGACCCCTCGTGCTGCGGGCGTCACAGCACGCGACCTGGGCTGTTAGCGTCCCCGGGCACAGCCTGGCACCAGAGGCCAGTTTGACCATGAGCAGCCATCACCGCCCACGGGAGAGAAACACGCACGCCATCAAGCACAGGTAAGAGGAAGGCTTTTTATTCCAGGTGGCAAGGCCGCCAGAATTTTATTTACCTGCCAGAAACTGAGTTCTGAAGGAAACAAAGAGGCAAAGGGCCGCCCCGAGAGGCTGGAACAATCTCACTCCGCCAGGGGCCCACCTTTAGTTTAACACAAGTCAAGAGAGTAGACAGCGGCTCTTCCATGGGTGACTGGAAACAAGGCTTTGGAAAACAAGCCGGGCTTGAAGAAACAATTTAATTTTCTCCTCCTTACAAAGTAACAAGACTAAAACCAACTCTTCATAAATACAAAAAAAAAAAAAAAAAAAAACCAGCTGAAACCACAGCTAAATGATTTAGTTATATCCCCAGGGGGGAAAAAAAAACCACCCCTGGGTGGCCTCGGGGAGAACCTGTTCCGCCTGTCCATGCACACATCCTCTGCGCTCGTCCCCGTGGCTCCTTCCCGTCCACGGGGTGTGTGCTATACACAGCCTCCTGTCCCGCCTCCTCTCTGGATGCCAGGGGAGAGCAGTCCCCTCACACTCCCATCCCACGGGGACGGCGCTGCACCCCCAAGCCTCCAGGGAGGGTGCACTCCCCTTCGCTGCCAAGCCTCCCGGCAACCCAGCCCTGCCACCTATTTCCGTGCCTTCTGCTTAAGAGTTGGGCGCACAGAGCTCCTTTCTGTCAGCCATGGTCTAAGGGCACGTCTGTCACAAATCCGAAGTTTTAGGAGGGCAGGCGCTAGGCCTGCAAGTCCGGACAACACTAGCTGTTGCTGTTGAGTCTCTCAGTCAGGTCTAACTCTCTGCAACCCCATGTTCTGGAGCTCCTCTGTCCATGGGGATTCTCCAGGCAAGAATACTGGAGTGGGTTGCCATGCCCTCCTCCAGGGGATGGATCTTCCCGACCCAGAGCATCACCATAAAACTACAATCTCATGAGCACCAGGCACTGTTGGAGGCTCTTAACACACCAGTCTGTTCTAGGGCCCTCAACAGTTCTCTGTGCCAGGCACTAACCCCACTGAATAGAGGAGGAAACTGAGGCACAGAGCCTACCCAGGTCTCCACTTGGATGCGGCAGCATCTGGAGCTTGAGCCCAAGTCTGCGACCCCACAGCCCCTCAGTAAGCTCTGCTCCTTGCAGCCCTCATGCAGACATTGAGCACCTCCTCAAATTCTCACCCCTCCAGCCAAAGAGCAGGATTTCACAGATGGGAACGATGACACTGAGCTTGCTGAGTCAGATGCGGCCACCTGCCCGAGGTTTCACACGCCGGGTCCCCCGACACTCCCTCTCTCCAACGCCCCCGTCACCCTCCTGAAGGCCTCTCCATGTCCTTCATGTCTCCCGGGGAGGATTCTGATGGGACCACCAGGCTCCCCACAGGAGTGGCTCCCCCAGGCCTTCCCCTCGAGCCTGGACATAACATCAGGGAGAACCCACTGACACCTCCCATGAGAATCAGGCTGTTCGGGACTTCCTTGGTGGCCCAGTGGTTAAGAATCGACCTGCCAATGCAGGGGACATGGGCTCGATCCGTAGTCTGGGAGCTAAAATCCAACACTGCAGGGCAACTAAGCCCACTCACCGCAGCTCCCAAGCCCGTGCGCCCTAGAGGCTGCATCCCGCAGTAAGAAAATCCCCTGTGACAAGAAGCCCGTGCCCTGCAACAAGAAAGAAGCCCCACTCGCCACAACTAGAGAAAGCCCACGTGTAGCGACAAAAACCCAGCAGAGCCATAAATAAATAAAAATTTTAAAAATATGTATTTTAAAATAAACAAAAATAAACTCCAAAGAAGACATACGGATGGCTAACAAACACATGAAAAGATGCTCAACATCACTCATTATTAGAGAAATGCAAATCAAAACCACAATGAGGTACCACTTCACACCAGTCAGAATGACTGCGATCCACAAGTCTGCAAGCAATAAATGCTGGAGAGGGTGTGGAGAGAAGGGAACCCTCCTACACTGTTGGTGGGAATGCAAACTAGTACAGCCACTATGCAGAACAGTGTGGAGATTCCTTTAAAAATTGCAAATAGAACTGCCTTATGACCCAGCAATCCCACTGCTGGGCATACACACCGAGGAAGCCAGAATTGAAAGAGACACATGTACCCCAATGTTCATCGCAGCACTGTTTATAATAGTCAGGACATGGAAACAACCTAGATGTCCATCAGCAGATGAATGGATAAGAAAGCTGTGGTACATATACACAATGGAGTATTACTCAGCCATTAAAAAGAATACATTTGAATCAGTTCTAATGAGATGGATGAAACTGGAGCCGATTATACAGAGTGAAGTAAGCCAGAAAGAAAAACACCAATACAGTATACTAACACATATATATGGAATTTAGAAAGATGGCAATGATGACCCTGTATGCAAGACAGCAAAAGAGACACAGATGTGTAGAGCAGACTTTTGGACTCAGGGGGAGAAGGAGCGGGTGGGATGATTTGGGAGAATGGCACTGAAACATGTATACTATCATGTAAGAAACAAATCGCCACTCTATGTCCGATGCAAGATACAGGATGCTTGGGGCTGGTGCACGGGGATGATCCAGAGAGATGATATGGAGAGGGAGGTGGGAGGGGGGTTCATGTTTGGGAACACATGTACACCCATGGCAGATTCATGTCAATGTATGGCAAAACCAATACAGTATTGTAAAGTAAAATAAAGTAAAAATAAAAATTTAAAAAATAAAATAAAATAAACAAAAAGAACCAGACTGCTCTGTAAAGGGTTCCCAAGCACCAACCGCTGTGAGTGCCCTTCTCTTTTTAATTCAAGCCCTGGCTTAGCCAGAAAGGAGCCTGAAAAGAAAGGCACGGGCCGTTTGGGGCCTCAAGGGCCTCCACAGGAGCAATTAACCCGGCAGCCACCTCCGCGCGCCTGTGTGTGCTGCGTGCTGGGCACGAGCCCAGCGTCTACACCGACTGTCTGTGTGGTCTCTGCTGCCTCCACAGCAAGCCCCAGAGCTGAGAACACCGTCGTCACCATCTCACAGGCAAGACTGAGGCCCAGACAGAACACAGGTGGAGCGTTCCTGCTCTGACCTGGATCTGGATCTGACTCTAGGGTGCTTATTACTGTCTCCACTGCTGCACAAGCAAGCCGAAAACAATGGAGGAACGTGCATTACACAGGATGGGCAAGTCGCGACTTCCCTGGCGGTCCAGTGGTTAAGACTCCATGCTTCTACTGCGGGAATCATGGGTTCAATCCTTGGTCAGGGAACTAAAATCCTGCATGCCAAGAGGTAAAGCCAAAACACACACAGACACACACACAGAACGTGAAAGGCAACTAGAAAAGTAGTTTGTTATTCAAATAAGTTACTCTTCAGGATAAAAACCACCCTAAGAAAGAATTTTCTAGAAGCCCAATGTATTTCTCCGAAGAGTGAATGGCAACTCTGAGGCACCTGGAACTCAACACAATGGAGGTTAGTAAGTTCCCATCCAGCAGCAAATCAGGCGGGAACTGGTGTTAAACGGTTGAGGGTCCCCAAAGGCTCCTTCCCAACCCTAAGAAACAGATACCTCACTTTAACTGTCCAAAGGTAGTTGGGCTTATAAGACACTGCTGCTGCTAAGTTGCTCCAGTCGTGTCCGACTCTGTGCGACCCCATAGACAGCAGCCCACCAGGCTCCCCCATCCCTGGGATTCTCCAGGCAAGAACTCTGGAGTGGGTTGCCATTTCCTTCTCCAATTTATAAGGCACAGGTGGGACATTTTAGATTAAGGACGCTCAGTGCACAGGGCGGTTGCCCCACTAGCCCAAAACGTTTCAGTTTCATACAGTGATTTACCAAAACTAATCCTCATAAGGACCTGTAAAGTGACTGAGAGGCAACTGACGGCTTAGGAAGAAAGACCACTCAGCAAGGCCAACCCAGTTTATAATCTTAATTATTAATATGGTAAACAATTTACTGAACATTTGCCATAGACCAAACATATTAGGGGGCTTCCCTTGTGGCTCAGCTGGTAAAGAATCTGCCTGCAATGCGGGAGGCCTGGGTTTGATCCTTGGGTTGGGAAGATCCCCTGGAGAAGGGAAAGGCCACCCACTCCAGTGTTCTGGCCTGGAGAGTTCCATGGACTCTACAGTCCGTGGGGTCGCGAAATGGCAACCCACTCCACTGTTGTTGCCTGGAGAATCCCAGGGACGGGGGAGCCTGGTGGGCTGCCGTCTATGGGGTCGAACAGAGTCGGACACAACTGAACTGATTATGGAGAAGGCAATGGCACCCCACTCCAGTACTCTTGCCTGGAAAATCCCATGGACGGAGGAGCCTGGTAGGCTGCAGTCCATGGGGTCACTAAGTCAGATATGACTGAGCGATTTCACTTGCACTTTTCACTTTCATGCGTTGGAGAAGGAAATGGCAACCCACTCCAGCGTTCTTGCCTGGAGAATCCCAGGGACGGGGGAGCCTGGTGGGCTGCCATCTATGGGGTCGCACAGAGTCGGACACGACTGAAGCGACTTAGCAGCAAGTGACTTTCACACACATATACATACACCTATTAGGAGCTGTCGCATTCTCTAATCATTACAAGCCTGCCAAGTACACCAAAGAAACTGAGATTCAGAGAGGCTGAGCGACTCACCCAAGGTCACACAGCAAGAGAACAGGATGCAAACCAGGTTCTGACGTCAATACCCATACCTGGCTTGCTGGAGCGCTTAAGAGTACAGATCCTAAACGCTGTGACCATCGAAGATAAACCCAACAATATTTAGACTTCTCTGTGTACTTCCACAGAAAATTTCAAAAAGAAAATATGCAAGGGGAAAAGATAATGCAGGCTCTGGAGGTAGACTGCCTAGGTTCAAGTCTTGGCTCTTCCACTTACCAGCTGTGTGATCCTGGATTAGTCTAACCTCTCCACTAACTTTCCACCTAGCAGGAGAGGGATGACAACAGACCCTATCTCATTAGGCAGTTGACAAAGTGAGGGTGAAGAAATCCACATAAAGCTTTTAGAATCAAGCCTTAGAAGATGCCTGCTGGTGTTACTCTTCCTTGGGCACTCGGCTCAGGCCCACTATTTTAGCAACTCATTTGCATAAACAAGCCCAGACACAGCCAGTCTGCCCGGCCTCACTCTATGCCTTCCGCCTCTCACCAACATCCTGCTCGCACCTTTGCTGCGGGCACTGACTGAGCCTAGCTCTCAGCTTCCCCACCTGTCCAATGAGGCGATTAGCCCAGCTCGTCTATCTGAGGTCCTTCCAAA
The DNA here is from genome assembly GCF_014754425.2 of Oryx dammah. Taxonomy (NCBI): domain Eukaryota; kingdom Metazoa; phylum Chordata; class Mammalia; order Artiodactyla; family Bovidae; genus Oryx; species Oryx dammah. Next base: position 111,974,173 of record NW_024070187.1, on the reverse strand, counting down.
CTGACAGTCTAGAAGTCTAAACCGAGGCCTTAGAAACTTTATACCCTCCCTGAAACAAACATGAACAGACAACATATACCCACGTGCCTAAAATCCTCTCTCCCGTATTATGCCTGTTAAGATGACAAATCTTCTCTGAGGTCTCAAAGCTCCACGGGCACCCACGACTTGCAGGGCATGCATCCTCCGTGCTGAGGGCGGGGACACGGCGGTTAAGAAGCTCTGACCAAGGGAGGACAGATTCCAAAACAAGCTGTTCCTCTGACAAGCTGAGCCCGCTCCGTAGAGGTCTTCAGCAGAGCACAAGCAAGGGCAAGCGGAGGGAAGACGGACAGGCATTCACCCACTGGACAGACGGGAGAAGGGCAGTGGAGAGGAGTGATGGAGAAGTGGAGGGTGGAGGGGCAGAGAGAGGGTGCTGAGGGGAAGGGCAAGGACCAGCGGAGGCCAGGTGAGGCGGTGCCAATGCAGAACGTGAGAGGAGCACTGGGGTCAGATTGCAAAAACTCAGCCTCACGAGCCCAGGGTAAGCCCAGCCAGGCAGCGCTGAGCAGGGACCTGCCGGAACTTGCCGGGACCAGGAAGGACACTAAGTGAGCAGCATCTGGCCCCGAGACCTAACTATTTGAATCTCATCGGTGCCTGTCTCCAGCTGTCCAGCTGCGTGACCCCGAATCAGTTACTGTACCTCTCTTGATGTTTCCCAAAGGGTGTATTCACTCAACAACCCTGAATCCCAAGAACACGGGCAGGTTCTCACTAGGGCTGGAAATCAGGGGCTGGGAGTCCACAGTCTCAAGGGATCAAACATACCACAACCAAGACAGGAGTAAGACAGTCTTAGCTGGGGGAAGGCTAGGCGGGCTGGGGGAGGAGTACCCCAGTTAAGAGGGGAGGTGTGAAGTTGAGAAGTCATAGGCAAACATGAGACCCAGTTGGTCCTGGCCAGATAAACCGGGCAGGAGGAAGCAACAGCTGAAAGGTGTGCCTGGTCCATGCCAGGGACCTCACCGTGGCCAGGAGCAACCAACCCCTACAAAGGCAGCCAGGACAAAGGGGTGAGGTGCCCACATCCGCTGGACACGGGCCCCCTCCGCCGCCAGTCTGTGCACATGCGGCAGTGCCCGGGAGCCTGCCGCACAGGGAACTTTCCAAAGCTTCCACATCCACGCTGGAGCACACGGTGCCTCAGCAGTCTGGACACAGACATGGTCTCCCGGGGCCAGGCAAGGAGGCAGTCCAACTGCAGGCGGCCCAGCCCACCGCAGAGGAGCCGCCCCCACTCCCTCCTCACCCCCTACCCTCAGAACGACCGCTGCGGTGGGATGCATCCCCGGTCTGGGTCTGAGGCTGGGGGCTGCAGCCCAAAGGCGCGGGTCTCAGAAGAAAAAGGGAGTCCCTGGCCTGGGCAACGGGGATCCCAAGAGAAAGAGGGGAGGACAAGGACACGAGAAGCAAGGGGGCGGAAGCTCCGAGGTGGAGGGGGTTCGGGGCTCAGGGACTGAGGTGGAGCGGGTCCCGGGGGGCTCTGAGGTGGAGGGGGTCCCGGGGCTCAGGGACTCTGAGGTGGAGCGGGTCCCGGGGGGCTCCAAGGTGCGGGGTGGGGAAGGGTCCCGGGGCTCAGGGACTCTGAGGTGGAGCGGGTCCCAGGGGGCTCTGAGGTGGAGGGGGTCCCGGGGCTCAGGGACTCAGGTGGAGGGGGTCCTGGGGGTCAGGGACGATGAGGTGGGGGGGGTTCCGGGGGGCTCCGAGGTTGGGGGGCCGGGGCTCAGGGACCCTGAGGTGGCGGGATCCCGGGGCTCAGGGACTCTGAGATGGAGAGGGTCCCGGGGCTCAGGGACCTTGAAGTGGTGGGGGTCCTGGGGCTCTCGCGGGTCGGAGGAGCGGTTCCGCGCGCCGAGCCGGCTCCTCTCCCGCCCCGGAGCCCCGCGCGTCTGAGGGTGAAAACTTTCCGTCAAGTTCCGGAAACGGTGCGGTTCGGGGCGCGCGTCTCACCGAGGAGCGGTGCTCCCCGCGCCCCACGCGCTCCCCCGGACGCGGGAAAGAGCGGCGGCCGCGCGGCGGCGAGGGGGCAGACCAGGCAGGACGCGCCCCGCCGCGCCTCAGGGCCGCCGCCTCCCCGCTCCGGCCGACGCGGCAGCAGGTGGCAGCGGCCCCGCGCGCGGCCCGGCCCCTTCCCTCCCTCGCGGCCCGGCTCCCGCCGCAGGCCCTCAGTACCGGAGTCAGCGTGGCTCCGACGCCATCCCCGGGGCCCGCGGGCCCGCAGCCCAGGCCCCGCGGGACCCGCAACGTGCGCGGCGAAGACGCTGGGCGCTGCAGGCGGCAAGCCGACCAGGCAGGTGCCGGCAAGGAGCCCGCGGCCAACGGCAGCGCGCGC